>NC_056745.1:423534566-423679566 GCF_019279795.1 Protopterus annectens | reverse complement strand
GAATTACCTTCCCTTGCTTCGCCACCATCGCTTTCAGTTTTGAATTATAATTTTCTGCTTGTGTTATGTATGAGCCTTAATTGTGTAACTCTAAAATATCTCTTCAAGTCAGGTAATCCTAAACCACCATGTTCTATTGGAAGGATACTTTTCTCACTTAACTCTTGCCCTCTTCTCCTCCCAGATAAATTCCTTCAAGTCTTTATTAATTATTGTCCACAACTTCTACTCTGGTTAATAAAATATGCCTGGCCTGTATATAAAAATAACGGGACTAAAAACATTTTCACTGCTTGTGTCTTACTATCCATATCCACAAACAAGAGCTTCCAGTTTCTCATTTTTTTGTATTATCTTTTGTTTAGTCTCTTCACACATAGCCTTGGTTGCCATAACAGAAGTCTTTTACTCCATACTCCTAAATACTTCATCTTATCATGTCACCATAAAATGGGTATTGCTGTACCAATTCATGTGCGGCTACATAAATTATGGACATAGCCCTTTTATTTTCATTAGTTTTACATCTCAAAAGACTTGAAACTGCCTCAAAATGTTACACAACATTGATATGTCCTTTTCTGGATTTATCAAGTACAAAATTATATCACCTGCAAATAAAGCCAACTTCTCTTGAGTACCATACCAATTATATCCTCAGATTTCTGACTCCTTATTTTCTTTGCCAATGGCTCTAAATATAAAGCAAATCACAAAGGGGAAAGAGGACACCCGTGCCTGGTTCCTTTGTTTAGACACAACTTATCAGAGAGGAACCCTCCCACTTTCATTCCTGCCTCCAGTCCTTCATATATCTTTCTAATTAACCTTATTATTGTATCAGGGGATGCAAATGCTTCCATTGTTGTACTCATAAAACCCCAACTTACTCTGTCAAATACTTTCTTTGCATAAATACCCTCCAACCACGGCAGCATTTTATTACATCCTTATTCGATTAATGTTGTAAAATGTTTGTGTCCCCTCCACAAACCATGTTGATCCAGATCTATCAATTTTGGCAACATCTTTGCCATTCTTTTAGCTAATGTATACATAAACACTTTATAATCTTGGTTTAAAATTGAAATGGATTTATATGAAGCTGGATCTGATTGGTCTTTACTGTCTTTAGGTATTGTAGCCACCACAGCTTTCTTCCAAGATATTGGTGCTTCCCCTCCTATTAAAATACTGTTAAACAAAACCATCCAGATCTTTATCACTTTCTTCCCTCCAGCTTCCTGACTTCCACCAGAATACCATCTGTCCCTGGAGATTTTCCTGCAGATTGATTATACATCACTGTTTTTATCTAATCTCCTCCCCAATTAACTTATAATTTCTGAACTCCATCTACCTCTAACTTTGGCATGCTTAAGTCTTCCGTAAATATTTCCATTTGTGCTCTTTCTTAATTTATACATTTGTCGGCTTTATACAAAACTTCTTAAAGTTTCCAAGATATCTTTAATATCTCTACAGGATCTCTGGTTATTTTTCTAGTTATACACTCCCTAGGTCAGGCAATAACTCTTGTAGGTACATAGGTAAGTGCTAGGCTAGCTGTCCTTGCAGGCCTTTTTAAGCCTAGCCAGTTTCCCTTTTTGTGCTTGAAATACCCAATCCCATTTAGTTATAGACTGGTCTTAACCATACTATGGTCAATATTTATATATTACCCCTAATGAGAATAACTGGGATCATACCTTACATAATTCGATGGAACCCATGCATGGGATAAAGCAGGTCCATCAGTAGTACAGGTGGTAGTCCTGGGGTACATTTTTGTTTCCCATCTATAGAGCTAAGTTGTATTTGAAAATGGACAGGGATGAACTTTGTTTTATGGGGATGGAGAGGCTGTTCCACAGCAGTGGTATCCTCTGCAAAATATACCTGTCTACTCAAACCATTCTGTTGATTTTGCAGAAGAGGTTTAGATCCTTAGACCAAGTATTTCTGATGCCAGTTGACTTGCTGATGTGCAGTAAATCCATCAGTAATGGGTCAGAGGATGCTCTGTATGCCAGACACAGGTCACCTCTTAGCAGTCTGTAGGATATCAAGTATAGTGACACAGCCTTGTGTCAGTCCATCTAGAACATGCAGTTTAAGTCTTGTATGCTTTTAGTCAGGTATCTCTGCTTCAGTTGTTTCATGTGTCTGGACAGATACATGCCAAAGTGGGCATTATATTCAGTGATTGGCCTAATAAGGGCTGAAGAAAGGGGACAATGACATACCAAGAACTACACACACTCCCTTTGTTTATAACCTGTGCGATATAGAAGGACTTTCTGACAATAGCCACATGTCAGTCAACAGTTATGTCACTGTCCACAAAAATTGCAGTATCCTGAACACCTGTGTCAAGTCTTAGTAGTAATGTGTGGTGTACTACTGATGGTACAGCATGAGACAATTCCTACACTGTCTCAAGATACCCTTCTCATTCAGGCAGTTTACAGAAGTGGTGGTCCATGTTACTGACAGAAGTGACTCTGGGGGCTGTGGTAACTACAACTGCTTGGAGTTTGGTTTTAGAATGTTTGGGTGGACTTGCAACTACGTATTTAAATTTCAATACAAAACAACTAGCCTGGAAACATTCTGTCACCATCAAGAGCCAGTAAATTAATTGTAGTAAAAACCCCACTAATTCAATACTAAAATCAGTGCAAACAATATCAGTACACTCAATATTAACCAATTTTATCAAATGTCTTTTAGCCTAGTGAGTAGTTTAAGGGAGAGGCTTTGCAAAATTATACTTATGTGCTTATTTTCAACAGTCAATGAACAAGGAGAGGAAAGGAATTATGTTGTCAAATTATCAAAATGGGCAGGCAATAAGATACATTGGAATTAAGAACACAACACAGAGGGTGGGAGGAAAAATCAATTAGATCCTTAGCTCTGATTTGACTGGTCTGGAACTGCCCCAGTACAAAGTCCTGAACTAGCCTGGGATACATTCAATGCATAGAAATGAAACAAGGGCTTAATAACAACAGTTAGATCACTTAAAACATCAAATGTGCAGTACAACTATGTACCAGAGTCACCAATATAGGCTTAAAGACTTTAGCTAAATCAGATGCACACTGTTAAAATGAATTTAAAATCAGATCAAGAAATGAAAACACTTAACTGCCTTTCTTTTTTGTAGAACTGTTACAGCACAACAGTAATTTAAAAATAAATCACAACCAACAGCAGCTTTGGAATTCACAGAGCCACAGCTCTGAGGTGACTGGCCTGGAACTGCCCCAATAATAAGATATGTCCTGAACTAGCCTGACATACACTCATTACACAAGAACGAAAAGAGAGCTTAACAGCAACAGTTAGACTACTCAATACGGCAAAAATTACTTAAGTACTTCAAACAAGCACTTAAAAAGCAACTGTTTCTACTTTCTGTTGCCTAAGTTGTTTGTACAGAAAGTTTTTGTGCTCTGAAGTTATTATCAAAAATAGTTGCTTAACAGTAATCTTTCTAAAGTCATGCATATTATCCAGATATTCCATTTTCTCTGCAGTTTTGCCTCTTTTGTTCTGTGAGATTCCCCTTATTCTGAAATACTTTAACCTTTGTCACCCCTTCTAAAAAAATAGTATTATTTCTTAACCATATTTCTTTTTCTTTTATTTCTACCCTCTTTGTAAACTCCATTTTCATTTTATACCACTCACTAGCTATGACTTCTGAAGAAATTCCTATCTTCCTTAATTACACTCAAATAATTTCCACTACACATTCTGTAAATTCCTCTTTTCTACAGTTAGGTGGTAAAACACTTCATGGAATCTGGTACATTTCATTCATATTTGAGTAAAGGTTGCAGATGTGTGTAATATGCAAATATGCCTCAGTGAACTTAGAAGTGACCAGCAGTATCTGTGTAGCAGTCACATTCAAGACATAATTCATGAGCATTCTGTCATAAACTGTGATGTGCATTACCAAAGCTACTGTAATTATACAAACCCAATGCAGGCTGCAGGGCATTTAAAGGAGTACACATATACAGCAATCCATCCAGTAGGTCCACAAACTAGTACAGATGTCTCCATAAGTCATGTACTAATAAAATACATTTATCGGAAAATATAGAATCTGATGGAATCCATAAAATTTCTAATGAAAAAATTATAAATGTGAAGAGCAATCATGGCCACTTCTCTAGGGCTAACAGTAGCCAACAATGGGTGTGGGACTTGTTTGGGGAACATAAGCAATGTACACACCCAAGGAAATAAGCAGATGTGGGGTATGGGGGAAGGAGAGGGACACACAAGAGGTTTGTTGGGATAGGAAAATCTGAGAGGCATTGGCATTTTATTTTTTGGTGGGAACAGGCCCCATTTTTTTTATTTTTATTTTATTATATTTTATTTTTTTGGAGAAGAGAAGGAATAGAAAAGACAGAGAAAGAGGATGAGAAGGGCAAAATAGCAGGTATACACATATAACAAATATCACAAGACATCACAGACAAAGGTCAGAAATAAACATAAAGGATAGGCAACGGAAATTTGACAAAGAGGGTGGGGATGCATACCAGCCATGGTGAAATGTAGAAATACATAAGTACCTATGCACAATGACATTATGACATATTGCAAACTGTGTGATAGCCATACTTTAATGTGTATGACTGATGGCAGGTTTGTAGTGCACTGGAACAAATAGGATCACAGTACACATTGGATATTCAAACCAATATCCAAGTAGTCTGTCGGCAGTGCAAGGGTAAGCCAAGCCACAACATGGATGAGCAAATGCAACCCATGAAATGCTGGAGAAGATCAGTGGAGAACAGAATACTACCTCTGACCGTGCATGTGAAAGGCAAAGAACCAAACACAGTGCAAATAGGAGTGCTGTAGAAAAACTACAAACACACTACACAAGTAGGTGACCACAACCCAAACATACCTGAAATGGAATACATATGTCACAGACATATGCCATGTCAGAGGCAGCACAATGTTGCTGATGTATATGTGTGACCTTTATTGACATAACAGGAACCTATCAGAAAATGATGTCAATACACATGCACACACCAATTACATGGAATTATAAATGAAGGGACATGCACGATTAATGCTATATCAGGAATGTCAGGTTGTGCATAAGAAGTATGACAAATTACTCTGGATAATAGTTAACACACAAGTGTAACAGGAACATGATGTAATACAAGCAATAGCCAGCAACTTGTGTGCATATGTCCTGCACATGTATAATGGTTAAAGAGTTGGCACGAGGTGACATTCTAACAATACAGTATTATGACAATGGATGATAATGCAAAGTAAGGTTAATGTATACCATGCATATATTCAAGATATATGTGAAACCTACAAAGTAAGAAGGGAGGTGGACAACATGGGCCTGCATTAAGGAGGACAGAATGTAAGGGGACTCATTGCAAATGTATATGTATACCACATAGGGTGGTGTTAAAAGTCCACAAAGCCACATTGAAGCAAATGGCAAATGTATGTCACATGTGTAGACTGCATTGTTGACAGCATCAAATATGTCCGAGTACAAATCACACAAAGTAATGTGCAATCATCAAACAGCAAGAGGCATAGGTACACAAGTTAAGAATCAATATCACATACACATATTTAATGTCATGCCAATGTACAACAAAATGTGAAAAGAAAAAACTTGTGGTTTTATATATCTATATTTATATATCTATATATCTATATATCTATATCTATATATATATATATATATATATATATATATATATATATATATATATATATATATATATATATATATATATATATATATATATATATATATATGGGTCAACTTTGTTTGTACAAAGTTTCAGTACTTCGAAACCCACTTGGTCGATACCAGTTGTTCAAAGTACTAAAACTTCAAAAAAGAAATACGGAGATCACAATATAGTGCTGAATGGGAATATTCCCTTTTCCTCTCTGTAGTGTGATCTCAGAGTTGATATATTTAAGTAGGGGGGTGTGGGGGTGCATGGGGGCTTGCCCCCTTGCATAAGATGTTTTCTGTGATTTTTTTTTTTTTAGTCAGCCGATCCGGTGACTAGGCTTCAGAGAAAGGGCACTTTCATTGAAATGCACTTTCGCTGAAGTGGGGCATCTACTTTTCTTTTTCAAAGTAATGAAATTTTGACAAAGAAAAGTAGATCCATATATATATATATATATATATATATATATATATATACAGTATATATATCACTGGCGATGGATACGACTGAGCAAAGGACAATCCTGCGAATAACAGTAAAGCACATTAACATGGATTAAAGTAATGTTCACACTCCAAAAGTATAATAGGGTTTCAGTATTGATCTGAATATGTGCAGAGTCATTTACGTAAATCTATACATATGGACACCAATTGCCAAAATATGGGCATGTAAGTGAATAAGCAGTGCATGTGGAAATATAACAGAAGCTAAAGAAGGCATACTGTAATGTTGCTATATAAAGCAGCAATTCCATGGTGTATACATGAATGGTGCAGTGGTGGTCTATGCATTAAGTGAAGGAGGACTGCCCATATATAGCAGCCATGATTAGACTATTTAACATGGCACCATCATTGCCAATACATATCACGCACAAAGTCAGTATGCCAGTGTGACAGCATAACACAACGGTGTCAAATAAAGCACAGGGGCAAGGGCATGTCCAGTTGGTGAGCAGACATACCAGGGCAACCACAAAGCATACCCATCTCACTGTGTTATGTGTGAACTATGGGAAAAATGTTGTTTGCTAGTTGCTGTCAATCCCACATATACACTGGAGCTCTTGTGTCAGTAACAGCATGTTAACTACAAAATTCATAAGTGTTACATATAGGCCCACAGTGTACTGGGCATAACAACAATATGCTGCACTTCAGGAAAAGGAGTACACACATGCACACAAATGTAAGGTGCACCATACCTGCCCACATGGATCAATGTATTCATCAAGCATAGCATTTCATGGACATCAGCATGATTACTGCAAGTCTAATGTGGTAGCCTATGTCATGCTTCAGGTACAACATACTGCAATATGTCACTTGACATCTGCATTTGTACAGTCGTATGTATATCTCATAAGCATGTCAGCAATATGCTATGCATGCACAGGTGTGCCTATATGGCAAGCACCATGGTGGCAGCAGTACACAAGTGGATCGCACAGACAATACTTACTGTCCTGAGGGTCTGCCCTGACAGGGATGAATATCACAAATGATCCCGTGAGCTATTTCCCTGAATGAGTCTCCCATGGCCCGTGCCATGTCCTAGAAGAAATTTCCCATCATGTCCTTCATCTGTGTCCAAAAGACATCAGTCATCTCCTCCCTGATCTGGTCATGAAAAACATGTCTATGGTAGTAATTGACATCTCCTCCAGGGTGCAACATGGAGGGATGATGGCATTTGCAGGTACAAGTCCTTCCTCCTCCTCCTCCTCAACATCTCCATCATGGTCATGGTCATCATCATTGGAATATGAGTAATTGGGCAGTAGTGTAGCATGTGCTCATCTCTGGTACTTGACAGGAGAGCAGCCACCAGTCCTATGCTCTGTTAAGGTGAAACACATAACAAGAAAGAAAGTACATAATATGTATTCCTGTAACTAGATGACTACATAGCATACCCACTGTGACACAATGCACAGGCTGAAAGCATTCCATATGGCACATTACAATAAGTTATGCCCATAGTCAAATCTACCACCATGTGCAATGTAAGGCATGAATTCAAACCATAATGATGAAAACCACTTTTATATCAGTCTGCACATTCCTGTACAAAACATGGCTGTAATGAAACACAAATGAATGTGTACGTAAAGAGTGTATCAGATATTAAATACCATGCCTACAATCTGAGCCCTGCATATGACAAAAAAGATATATCACTATACTTACAGGTGTCATTAAAACCTACTTCTCAGATGATATGGCCTATAACGATTATGTATAAGGTGTATAATAAAAACAAGTGAGGCTAGTGGGTGGATAGTCATTTGCACAGCACATTACCAATGTCTTTTTATCTATATTTATGGATGAAATCAATAGAAGCCCATTTGTGTACCACTATATCCATCACAGAATGTAAGCAGGTTATTCCAGTGCATGACATGTCATGCATTAAACAGCTTATCTGTGGAAAGCCTACCATTACCTGACCAATTGGTAACCAGCCATCATCATGCATGGTAAATATGTGCACAAGCAGCAGAAGATACATCATGACATATGAAGATAAGCATGCCATGACACTGTGCATTTAACTGACATGTGTCTACATTACAAAGCAAGTGCTACACTGCTCAACAATTGTGAAACTGACAACATAACACAACTGCTGTGGCCTGTGGTGGGTAATACTTAATACATATAGGTTCACAGATTCATATGTGATTACTAGGCTAATGGCACAAGAGCCTTTACAAATTTAGCCAATAATACCCAGGATATGACAGTATTATATCTTAATTCTCCAGATATGGGATGGGGTAGTATCAGGGTAGTAGTTCTTTGGGTATTGGAGCCCTGAGTCATTTTATAGACTGCCTCTGTCCATAAGGGATATGGATAGTATCCCAGGAGTGAATTCATGGTTCCCCATTCATTTATCCAAATTATTTTTGAAGAGATTGAGGGATGTGCTTCATTTTACTAAGATGAGAAGTTTATTCCATAGACAAGGCAACCTTTGGGATACAAATCTGTCTCTCCAGCAAGTTCTGTTAGTCACAACTAAGGTTCAGGTCCATGAAACGTGTTACCTTTGTATAATTTTTCTTGTGAATATGTAACATTTTCATCAGGGCTGCATCAGAGAATGCCTTGTAGGTCAGGCATAAGTCCCCTCTCAGTAAATGATATGACATGGAATAAAGGGTTAGGACCTTTAGTCAGTTTCCATAAGACGTGTGTCTTACGCTTTGTATTTTGTTAGTGAAAAACCTCTGGGGCTGCTCCAGTTGGTGTAAGTGCCTGGTTAGGCACATCCAGAAGGGAGCACTGTAATCGATTATGGACCTGATGAGGGCCAAGTACAGCGCACTATGATTTCCTTTGACCTTGATGCCATGCCTTTACTTATAAGTTGAGCTACACAGAAGGATGTTTTCACTACTGTAGCCACCTGGTGGTCAAAGCTTAGGTTACTATTTATTTGTGTTCCTAGGTCCCTCATCACTGGGTCTAATTTTGGGGGGTGCTATCAATGCTATAATTTGCAGGAATTTCTGATTTACTGAGCAGATTATGCATTTTTTAGCATTTAGTCTCAGATTATGATTTGAGCTCCAGTCATTTGTCATTTTTAGGCCTGTTTGTAGGATGTCAACATCATTTGGGGATTCAGTGATTGCTCCCAGCTTACAGTCTTCAGCGAACTTGGTGAGCCAGATGCCCCCATCATTAGCCTTCATTTCAGAGAAGTATGCACCAAACAGGAGGGGCCCCTACACTGAGCCCTGTGGTACACCACTAGTAACAGGTTTATTATCGGAAGTGGATTCACCTATCCAGACAACATGTGTCCTGTCAGTGAGCCAGTTGGCTATCCATCTGATGATGTAGGGATTTATGCCTAACACAGTAAGCTGTCTGTCGGGCACTAGAATCCGCCACATAACGCAAGCACTCAGGTCTCTCAACAGCAGGTACAAATATGACTCAGTCATTGTCCACGCTGGTGTAAACGACCTGAGACGTACCTCCTTGGACTACATGAAAAGAGACATTGAGGAGCTCTCTGATTATGTAGCCCAGACAGGTATGACCCTGACCTTGAGCAGTATCCTACCTTCACCAAGAATGATGCCACAATACAGAGATAAGATGATCAGCTTTAACAATTGGCTTAAACACTGGTGTCATTCAAAGGGGATCCAGTGTCTGTCTGCCTGGGATGACATGCTGGACAAGCCACGCTGCTTACAAGGGACGGCTTGCACCTGTCACCCTGGGATTCGGATATTGGCAAAGGCTCTTGCCACCCCCATAGTGCCTTTTTAGGCAAGGCTCAAATTCTAAACCTACCACCCTAGAACACAAAAAAGGAAAAAACTAAGGGTAATGCTGCTCAATGCCAGAAGTCTAAATCTCAAAATGCACGCACTCGAGGCCCTTCTCAGTATGGAGAACATCGATGTCTGTGCTGTGACAGAAACCTGGTTCAAGGCTCCTGAGAGCACCCCAGCACTATCAGGTTTTACCTCATATCATGCGTTCCGGCCCCAAAATCTGGACAATACCAAGAAAGGAGGGTATCCATATTCATCAAGGACACCCACACCTCAAGACTGGTGGCAACGCACGATGCATCGGAGACCATCCAGGTGCAATTAACCATAGGCAAGACTGCTCTGCAAATTGTAGCATGTTACAGGCCACCCTCACAAACTCAGGAACCTCACATGGCCTTCCTGAAAACACTAGAGGGGATAAATGTATCACCAAACACCATCATACTAGGTGACTTCAATTACCCTAATATAGACTGGGAACACTACTCAAGCCCAAACACCCTAGCCCAAAAGTTCCTGGAATTCATAAACTCAAATGCCATGGAACAACTAGTCACCATCCCCACAAGAGGAGATAACATACTTGATCTCATCATCACGAACATGGGAGCACAATGTTCAACACCGGAGGTGTACCCCTCACTGGTGAGATCAGACCACAAACTAATCTCGTTGGAGGTCCTCATCCCACCCCCACCTGAAATAAAAAAGACCACAGTAAAGAACTTCTGAAAAGCCGACTTCACACTTCTAAAGACTAGTGTGGTCTCCTTTAAGGCCCCGAGCCGGCGGAAAACAGTACTCAAGCCGCTGAATCACTTACAAATGCCTTCTACCAGCACCTGCAGGACTGCATGGATAAGGCAATCCCAAGCAAAACAAAGACTCTTTGTACCAAAGGCAAGCGTCCAGTCTGGTGGACCCCAGCCATAAACAAACTCTACAACAAAAGGAGGAAGCTACTACAAGATAGAGCAAAATCCTTAAAAGGTAAGACACCCTTGATCACTATAAGTAAAAAACTAAGAGCTCTCATAAAATCATCCAAAGCAAATTTCGAGAGAAAAATAGCTAAAGACTCAAAAGACAATCATAAGGCCTTCTTTAGCTATGTTAGAAACCTGGGAGGAAACTCCCAGATATGCTCAGAGCTAGTTCAAAATGATGTGAAGATTACTGATCCTACAGACATTGCCAACATACTGGCTGACAGGTTCAGTGCAAACTTCTCCCCTCCCCAAAAGGAGAGATATCTATACCAAACGATTGCAGCCCCCAAACATCTCCAGCGCCCAAGTGAGAACTGCTCTCTCCAAAGCAAAAACACAGCATCCATGGGACCTGATGGTGTCCCCGGCTGTGTGCTCCATGAACTCAATGAGGAATTAAACCCACAGCTAGGACAGCTGTTTAATCAAAGTCTTACCTCTGGATACGTACCCAGGAGTGGCGCACTGCAACTGTGGTACCACTTCACAAAGGCGGTGCCTCCACCGACCCTGGAAATTACCGGCCCATTAGCTTGACAAGCCTTATCTGCAAAGCCATGGAGAGGATCATAATGGACCTCATAAATAAAGACATAGGAATTTGCAGACTTTGGATCCAACCCAGTTTGGCTTTGTCAAAGGCAGATCATGCCTTTTAAACTTGGTTGACTTTTTGAAACAGTCACCAAAGCCATTGATGAGGAAAGGCAGTCCATACAGCCTACCTCGATCTGGCTAAGGCCTTGATACAATACCCCATTCGGGTATCATTGAAAAACTCATCAGCTTAAATGTCAACCCATACATCACAAGATGGGTTGCAAACTGGCTGAGTGACAGAACCCACAGGGTCAGAGCTGCTGGCGCCATGTCAGACTCAAAGCCTGTCACAAGTGGTGTCCCACAGGGCTCAGTCCTGGGCCCACTCTTGTTTGGCATCTACTTTTCCGAAGTACAAGCAAACACAGGAGGGTTATGGCTGACAAAGTTTGCAGATGACTGCAAACTGGGCCATAGTAGAAAACACATCTGACACAGATATCCTTCAGAAGGGTCTCACAGAAGCGGATAACTGGTGCCAGAGCCACGGCCTAAAGTTAAATGCCAAAATGCATAGTCATACCCTTCGGGAAAAACAAGGTTACCCCTAGCTACCAAATAGGTGGCAATCCACTGAGCACAGAAGAAGTTATCAGGGACCTGGGGACCCAGGTTGATAGTAGTCTGTTATTCGACACCCATGTAGCTAAAGTAGTTAGGAAGACCTTCTACATTGCCCACCTTATCATGAAGGGATTCTCATCTAGATCAAGGGAGGTCATAGTCTCCCTTTACTCATCACTCATCAGACCAATGATTGAGTACAATGCCCCATTCGGAATGTATCTGACCCGACACTTGCAGCAGCTGGAGAGGCCACAAAAGTTCCTCACCAAAAGGATAAAGGGTGTCAAAATTCTGTCCTATGCTGCCCGACTGAAAGAACTCCAGCTCTATTCAGTCGCTTACGCCTTGCTCAGAGGTGACCTTTGCCTAACATACAAGGCCATGTCAAACCCAGATTTGATGAATATGCTTCACCTCAAAAATCTAGATCCATCAGAGCCACAAGGGCGGGAGACTTAAACCTTGACACGGCTATTAATAGGGCGTGCTGGAGGGATAGATTCATCACCCAAAGACTCCCTATGCTGTGGAACAAAATCCCGGTACATGTGAGGCAGAGCACCTCGCTGGCCTTGTTCAAGAGAAATCTTGACCAATGGATGGGAGATCGCAGATATACCCCAGGGATTACCTCAGTGTCACTGCTCGACAGAGGCACAGCAAAATAATGGGTATAGTTCCCCATACTAAAGGGGTGGCGTAAGCCACAAAACGATGGGCTAGGCTTGTAAATGCCCTCGGGCAGATAGCCTAGTATGAACCTATGAACCTATGAACCTATGAACCTATGATCCCTGAGTGAGGGGATTGTGTCGAAAGCTTGGGCCAGGTCTAGATAAGCAGTGTATACCATTTTATCTTCAATCATGGCACTGGTGACTTTCTAGAAGAAGTCTATCAGATTGAGCAGGCAAGACCTTCCTTTGACAAACCCAGAGATTGGATCTGGTCCAGTTTTTGGAGGGTTCCTATATCGTTATTGATCAGGTCCATGATAATTCTCTCCATGGTCTTGCAGATAAAACTGGTCAAACTTATGTGTCTGCAGTTCCTTGGGACAGTTGGTGGGCCCCCTTTTGTGCAGAGGGATGACTGTTGTAGTCCACCATTCCTCTGGGACAAAGCCCATTCAGAGGCTGTGGTTAAAGAGGGTTTCCAGTGGCCCTGATAAATTCTGTTTTAAGCTATTTAATAAGCATTCTGGAATGTTGTCTGGACCTGTGGAGGCTGTGTTTTTGGTTTTATTAAGCATGGTAAGGATCTGTTCTGTCATATTGACTGGTGGTGTTGGGGGGGTATTGTCAGGTAGACTGCTTCACTGCTTCCATGTCTCCTATAATGTACGTGTTCCATGTCTCCTGTGTTATATGTGTGTCTCGCACATTTATGTCGAGGTGTGAATACGTAAAGCACTCACAACTGTAACCCAGGTGTCTGTGCATGTAATGAGTCATGTTAACAGCCCCCAAATAACCTCTGTGTATTATGAAGATATAGTAAGATGAAAAATCATTGGGAAATATAAAAGCTATAAGCAAATGAGATGAGCAATGCTATATATTCACTGGCTGACACAACATCAAATAGTTGGAATGCAATACAACACCCTAGAACAACTGGACAATCATACACACAGTGACAGCATATCACATATAAATGCTTAGGTTATGTCCTAAACACACTACTGTCCGTCAACTAATGTACCAGTGGCCTACATTCATTTTTTATTGATCCCTATGTATGTTATGTGACTACAATATGCAACCAGTGTAATGCTGATTAGTGATTATGTAGCAAGCAGATATAAATGAAGAATATGAGTGACTATGTGCACAACAATTTCTAAATGCAGGATACAAATGTGTTGTAACCAAGGCATCACAAGTCTTGTAGGCAGAAGCATCTAGCCACATTGAACTGAAGTACATGCCAGACATAGTCTGCCAACAGCAGTTCAAATACTGAGACAGCAAACACCCATTCAGTATGTGAATAGAAGAAAACACTGAGCACCACAGGCAGACCTACAAGTATACCACCACCTGCTGTGCAAACAGCAGTAAATGCACAATTATTTTTTATGTGAAACATCACAGGCAAAAGCACGTTAACAGTTACTCAAGAACTATCTGTCATCTAGGTTGTGATGTACAGTGAAATACATCACCCTCAGCAAACATGCCCTGCTCCTAATTTGCATGTAAATGTTTTTAATGAAATGTATATTGGTAAGCACAGGAAATTTATGACTATTGTAGTTACCTTGCAGATGCATGTTGAGTGTTCTTGCATTAATAGTAGCATACATGGAGTTGCAAACAAAACTACTCCTCTAACGATGTTATGATTCATTCTAAGTAAAATAATGTGGAAATTTCCAACACATACCTCTCTCCCTCCACATCCGCTCGATGCACAATGCATGATTCCTTGCCCTGTCTTTGTTACCTTCAAAAGTTGCAAAACATGTATGAATGGCAAAGAGTAGGTATGTATAAAATAACAGTGAAGCACAGCGAGCAGCATTTGTTTCCTACCTTTTACATTGAATAATATTATAGATTCTACATATTCATTTATTGCTGTGTCACACATAATATTATAGATTCTACATATTCATGTATTGCTGTGTCACACATAATATTATAGATTCTACATATTCATTTATTGCTGTGTCACACATAATATTATAGATTCTGCATATTCATTTATTGCTGTGTCACACATACTTTCCACATTGGAAGACTACTGAACACAGATTGGAAGACCTGAGGTTCAAACCTGCAACGACCAGCTATGTTCACACTATGACCCTGACACCTACCTGCCTAGCTAATCCATCCTGGTTGTGATTGCATGGAGTAACTGCAGTTAATCAACTCAAAGATATGACTGTGCAAGGAAGGAGTAAAAACATGAATTAGGTGTTCCGCATTACAGGATGGGTAAACTACAGTCCAATGCTCCCTATGTGCTGTGTGTGTGTTCGTAAACCAAAAAAAGTGCAAGCCTGACTGCATGTCAGCATAGAGTGGTCACAACAAAAAAACACAAATGTAACATTTCATAGCTCAGAGTCTGAGACATTTTAATAGAACACACAGCTGCTCTTCACAGATAAAAATTAGGTAGGAGGGCTGGAAATGTCTAAATAGAATTTATTGTTACGTATCGAATCATACCTCACAAATGTCCCTGATATTCAGGAATTTACCTGATTTAGACTCAAAGTGTATATTAGCCCCACCTCACTCTCTTCTAATAACAGCAGGGGAAATATGGTGCATTGCACTTACTAAATTATGACAGAGGTATACAGAACCTTAATTTTGGAAATTGTATACAACACATTCCTGTATATTGTCACTGTCACGCATTAATAGTAGTAACATCAAAAATGTGTCCTTGATTGTCACTGATTATTTCTGAATTAATCTCAGATTATGTTGAGCTGTATCACTGATTGGTTGAGAGCTTTGTTCCAAGTATACAGCTGAGGTATCTCTCTATGGTCAAAGCCTTACTCATAAAGCTATATTAACATAGCTACTATTGCCAGAAAAATTATAGAGACTGAAGATATTCATAGTAACCAGGCAAATGAATGCTGCAGGCATATGCATGTACACACTTAGCTGCTAAACATGAACAAGTAGTTTATCTATATGAGCAATTTCAAAACGTTTATACAGATAGACAGATAGGTAGATAAAAATGTAATGTCAGCCATCTCCTACATGGATTTGAAGAGTTCAGGCACCTAGGCAGCAAGACATTTCCCTGTGGTATAGCTGGTTGGGGACACATGGCTGAAGTGACATTCATCTGTGGAGATATATGGCTGTGGCGAATTCCCTGTGGGCAAAGAGAAGAATATGGTGCCACGCCCACAACTTCAATAAAAAAAACACAGGGGAAATGATATAAATGGTCCTCAAGGCAACATGAGACAGCAAATAGTATGGCAGGTATCAGCAGCAGTCTGGCCAGTGGGCATGTCAGTGGCAGCACAAATGCAGTGCACAGTGGGTTTATAATCAGTGTGTGTTGACCACTACCCCTTCACAGTGCTGAAAGAACAGTACCTAAAATACATACTGGAGCATAAATGTGACTACAGTAGCATGCAGGATTTCCTCCATGCTGTAGCACACTTCTACATGTTGTAGTTACATAACCATGTACTGTACACTGAGCACTACATTCATTATTTCTTCTGCCCCCATGCACTTAGTTATTAAAGCTGTGGGCATGGCAATGTGTGCTTTTCTTTGCCCACAGGGAATTTATAGCAGCCATATTTCTCTGCAGCTGAATGTCACTTCTGCCATGTGTCCCTAACAAAATGTAAGACAGGGAAATGTCTGGCTGCCTAGGCCCCTGAACCCGGATTTGAATGTACAGTTATCCACAATATACGTACAATGTCCCCTTGATTAACAGGTTGAGCTGATAGACAGAACAATACCTTCCCTCATAACAACAAATTACTGTTGGATGTGTGTGTGCCCATATCCCTGTAGATATTGGAGGAATACATACCCATCTGACACCTACATGCTATAGGCCTTCATGCTCCACACACACTCAAGATGTGTAACAATCTGATAGCATTAAGTTTTACAACATTCAACATTTCCTAGAAATGCTGACCTGCAGTGCTTTTACATGGTGTTCAGCAAACAGGTATTTAACAATACTATGCACTTTCTAAAGCAGGGTTGACTCATGTATGTTTGTATGAGTCGGTATCTACACATACAGAAATATACTGTGCAATAGTTTCAGAGTATTATGAATAACAGAAATGCATGATAATTCACAGCCTAGACTCTATAGGTCTCAGTGAAACACGGCCATGCTGGATGTGTAAAATGATGTTCTGTATAAGCTGGAAAACAGATAGGTGTTATGTTCTATAGTATGTACATAAAAATATTAAAGAAATAACCAACACAGGAATCAAACCAATACTTAGGGAGGAACAGATGTCTTGCCTTATTGGACAACCAGATGAGCTAAGCGACAGAACATCTAAATAATGACTTTAAAAGGAATATTTGTGGCATATGGGTCACAGCTATGAGTATGATTTCCATAGGAATGTACAGATACACTGGGGATTATGACACTTACTGTATACATTTGCTGCTGTCTCCAAGCTTTGGCAACCCTCTGGTGAAGATCTTCAGCATCCCTCTGATGCAGGTAATTGTAACAGTGACAAACCTGCACTCCAGTCTGGTAAATGTCAGTGTGACATCAGTGCTCCCTCTCAATCTGGTTCCAGATGTCAATCATAATGAAGTTCCATGGTCTTGCTCACCTGCATTGCTCCACTCCAGCATTGATGATCAGTATTTGAGTGGTCCCCTCCTCAGTCCAGTTCATAGGTTCATAAGTAGATACTAGGCTATTGGCCCAAAGAAATAAGTAAACCTAGCCAACAAGGTTCCTCTGGCTTACGCCACCCAAGAAAGTTATTTTCCTGTGCCACTGTCAAGCAGAGCCACAGAAGTGATCCCCGGGGTGTATTTCCTATCCATTCATCAAGATTTTTCTTGAAGAGTGCTAATGAGGAACTTTGCTTGACATAGATGGAAAGCTTGTTCCAGAGTATGGGAAGTCTCTGGGACAGGAATCCATCCCTCCAGCATGTCCTGTTTATTGTGGTGACATGGTTTGGGTTCCTAGAGCGTGTAGCTCAGAGGGCTTGGGATTACTTTAGGTGTAGCATGTCCAACAGCTCTGGGGTTGACACAGCTTTATATGTTAGGCAGAGATCACCTCGGAGTAGGCGATATGCTACGGAGTAAAGCTGGAGTTTTTTGAGATGGTCAGTGTAGGGCATCTGTTTGAGGCCAGTAATCCTCTTTGTGAGGTACTTCTGTGGCCTTTCCAGCTGCTGCAGATGTCTTGTGAGGTACATTCCATAAGGGGCGTTGTACTCTATAATGAGCCTAATGAGTGTCAAGTAGAGGGGAACAATGACCTCTTTTTTCCTGTATTAGAACCCTTTTGTGATGAGGTGTGCCACGTAGAAGGACTTCCTTACTACTGTGGTGATGTGATTATCAGTGGAGAGACTACTGTCCACCTGGGTCCCAAGGTCTCTTTTCACACATTCAGTGTTAAGTAGATTGCTGCCTATGCGATAGTTCATGGGTACAGAGTGTTTACCAAAGGGGATGACAATGCACTTTTTGGCATTGAGCTTGAGGCCATGGCTCTGACACCAGGCATCTGTCTCAGTGAGGCCCTTCTGTAGGATGTCCACATCATTTGAGGACTCGACTATGGCTCCTAGTTTACAGTCATCTGTGAACTTCATTAGCCCGAGGCCTTTTGTGTTAGCCTGTACTTCAGAGAAGTAGATACTAAACAGGAGAGGTCCCAGGACAGAACCCTGTGGTACTCCACTTGCCACTGGTTCAAAGTCAGATTTGGAGTCTGCAACTTTTACAGTGTGGGTTCTGTTAGTGAGCCAGTTGGCAGCCTATCTTGTGACATAGGGATTTATACCTAGTTTAGTGAGTTTAGCTATAATTCCAGAATGGAAGATGGTGTCAAAAGCCTTGGCAAGGTCAAGATAGGCTGTGTGAACCACCTTACCCTCATCTATGGCTTTGGTGACTGCCTCAAAGAAGTCAATTAGGTTCAAGAAGCATGATCTGCCATTCACAAACCCGAAGTAGGTGAGGTCCAGAGTTTGGAGGTTACAAATGTCTTTGTTTATGAGTTCCATGATGATACGTTCCATGGCCTTGCAGACCAGCCTCGTCAGGCTAATAGGGCAATAATTCCCGGAATCAGTGGTGGCTCCCCATTTGTGGAGTGGGTAACTGTTTCTGTGTGCCATTCAGTGGGCACAAAGCCTGATGTGAGGCTGTGATTGAACATGGTGCTTAGGTGGGGAGCCAATTCGTTCTGATGTTCATGTAAAACGCAGCCTGGGATGTTGTCCGGTCCCATGGATGCTGTGTTTTTGGCTTTAGAGAGTGCAGCTTTTACCTGCGTAGTTGTGATTACAGGGACTCTGTATTCTTACTGTATAGATATGGGCCATTTAGGGGGTGAGAGGGGAGTAAAGTTAGCACGGAACCTATCTGCCAGGATGCTGGCAATATCAATGTGTTCTGTAATTTTCATGCCATTGTGCTGTAGCTCAGAGCAGATCTGGGTGTTGCCATTGAGATCCTTGACATAGCTATAGAATGGTTTGTGGTTGTCCTTAGAATCAGTGGTGATTTTGTTTTCATAGCTAGCTTTGGAGAATCTTATAAGGGATCTCAGCTTCTTACTGAGGCTGACCAGGGAGCTCCTCCACTAATGGGATTTTACTCTCCTTTGCAACAGTTTTTTTTCCATCTGTTGTACAGTTTATTTATGGCAGGGGACAACCAGATTGGCTTCCTTTTTTTGGAGGATAGCATCTTGGTTCTGTTTGGGATAGCACAATCCATGCACTCGTGTAAGTGCTTATAGAGTGCATTTGTGTAGGATTCAGTAGTGGTAACTGTATTGTCCATCTGCATGGGTGTCATGAAGTTCACCACTTCTGTCTTAAGAAGCATGAAGTTGGCTTTGGAGAAATGTTTTATCATGGTTTTCATTAATGGGGGGGGGGTGTGGATATCTAGGGTGATTAGCTTATTGTCGGATCGGACCAACGAGGAGTTGATTTCAGAATTCAGCACCCAGATACATTGAAACCTCCTTGCAGAAACCACATTGATGATTATCTTCAGATAACAAGTCACTGAGGTCCCACTCAGTCCACAGTTAACAATAGTCTAATCTGTAAATGTTATCAAAATCACATTTTAAAAGTGGCAATCATAGGATGGTATCAGATCATTGGTGAGTAATAGGCACATGCTACACATGGTCACGTTTAATGACACCTAGTGGGTACTTGGGTGGAGCAGCTTCTGATTACACCCAGCTATTGGTTAATGGGCTGAATTTCAAGAACTTATGCAGATTTGCACAAATGAGATTCCAAATGAACCTCATTAATTATGTATGATGCAAATGGGACTGAAAAGCTACATGTTGTGTGCACATAGTTGGTCTCACTTTCAGGTATGCCTGACTTAGAAGTAGCTTATAAGGTAATATGACATTTACTGGCATTGCTCTGGTAGGATATATTTCTCTCCTGATAGACCTATCATATTTTTAGTCCTTAGAAATGTATTTGTACATGCTTAGACTGATGTTTGTAGGAAAGTTTTTCTGCAATACCAGACATATGTGACTTACTGAAGGGGTGCAGAATTGATGTGTATGCATACAGGTGAGTACATCTGCATCACCAACAAGCAAGGATTCCACATTTGTGCTTATACAGATAAATGTAAAGAGCTTCACGGAACAGTACATACAGATTCAATGACAAAGCATCCATATATATATATATATATATATATATATATATATATATATATAGATAGATAGATAGATATATATATATATATATAGATATATATATATATATCACTGGTGAACCTGTATATTCTGTGGTATACTTACAGAAACCAATGTATTCTGAGAGTATCTGTACATTGCATGTTCATTGATTCATTGACTATGTTATGGATATTCACTCATGCTTAGTACATGTAGTATAAATAGTGCCACAATAAAAAATATATCTGTGTTCATGTCAGGTTACCTTGTATTGCCTGAGGTATATTTATGGATAACAAGGCTTTCTGATAGCTTCCATAAGTTGAACAATTGCTGCTGTACAGATACTTTCTGATTAAGAGTAATATAGTAGTAGCTGTTACTGAATTTCATCTCATACAGACAAAATGGGGATAGAACTGATTTTAAATTGCATTTCATTTCATTGTATTGATATGTAGCTATTTGTGCGTAACAGTTCTTGTTACTATGACCGCTTGTTTTCCTCAGTTTTCTGTATAGACTCTCGTTGCATAAAATCTGTTGACAGTACATGACATTTTTAGAATATGTCTTGTGAACTGTGGTTGTGTCTGACAGCCATCCAACATAACTGGTTTACACATATGTTATGATGAGTATGTTAATGTGTGAAGTGCATTCATATTGTAATGAATATGTGACAAAATGGTGTTGGGGTTGGCCTTCCACTATAATGTGTTCAAATCCCACATACAGCCTCTACAGATATCACAAGTTATGATGTTCCATGTGTTACATATTCAGACATTGTTTTCATATCATAGGTTCATAGGTTGGTACTAGGCTATCAGCCCTAGGGCCTATACAAGCCTAGCCATAACAATTCCCTGGATATTTCTTCCCACAACATTTACTTCCCTGGACCCCTGTCTAGCAGGGTGACTGACATGATCTCCGGGGTTAATTTCCTATCTCCCATCTAATCGTCATTTCCTTTTGAAGAGCGCCAATGAGGCGCTCTGCTTGACATGTATGGGCAGTCTATTCCGGAGTATGGGGAGTCTCTGGGTCAGGAACCTATCCCTCCAGCATGTTTTGTTCATTGTGATGACAAGGTTTAGATCCCTGGAGTGTGTGGCTCTGAGGGACTGGGATTTCTTTAAGTGAAGCATGTCCAACAGCTCAGGGTTTGACATGGCCTTGTATGTTAAGCAGAGATTGCCTCTGAGTAAACGATATGCCACAAAGTATAGCTGGAGTTTTTTTAGATGGTCAGTATAGGGCATCTGCTTTAGGCCTGTGATTCTTTTAGTGAGGTATTTCTGCAGTCTTTCCAGCTGTTGCAGATGTCTTGTGAGGTACATACCAAATGGGGTGTTGTACTCTATAACGGGTCTAATGAGGGATGAGTACAGTGGGACAATCAGCAAAATGACTGGAACTCACAACAACACCGTAAACTAAGCACCAAACAGATCCAGTAGAATGTCACGATCCACACTTTATTTGCTATTTGTTCTGAAGAAGTCTACAATACGTAGATGAAAGCGCTAAACTTTCGAGTTTTAATTGTGTTTAAATAATAGCAAATAAAGTGTGGATCGTGACATTCTACTGGATCTGTTTGGTGCTTAGTTTACAGTGGGACAATGACCTCCTTTTTTCTGGATGAAAAGCCCTTAGTGATGAGGTGTGCCACATAGGAGGATTTTCTGACTGTTGTGGTGATGTGGTTATCGAAGGTGAGACCACTGTCCACCTGTGTCCCTAAGTCTCTCATCACACTTTCAGTGTTTAATGTACTGCCACCTATGTTGTAATTCATGGGTACATGGTTTTTCCCAAAGGGGATAACTAAACATTTCTTGGCTTTAAGCTTGAGCCCATGGCTCTGACACCAAGCATCTGCTTTTGTAGGGCCCTTTTGTAGAATATCCACATCATTTGGGGATTCAGTAATGGCTCCCAGTGTGCAGTCATCTGTGAACTTTGTTAGCCAGAGTCCCTTAGTGTTGGCCTGTACTTCAGAGAAGTAGATGCCAAACAAGAGCGGTCCCAGGACTGAACCCTAAGGTGCTCCACTTGTCACTTGTCTGGAGCTGGATTTGGAGTCAGCTACTTTTACAGTCTGGGTTCTGTCAGTAAGCCAGTTGGCAACTCATCGAGTGACGTAGGGATTTATGCCCAGCTTAGTATGTTTGTCTATGATTCCAGAGTGGTGGATGGTGTCAAAGGCCTTGGAGAGGTCCATATAGGCTGTGTGGACCGTCTTACCCTCATCCACAGCTCTGGAGACTGATTCGAAGAAGTCAATCAGGTTCAGAAGACAAGATCAACCCTTCACAAACCTAAACTGGGTGGGGTCCAGTGTTTGAAGGTTTCCAATGTCTTTGTTTAAAAGTTCCATGATAATGCGTCCCATGCCCTTACAGATCAGGCTCATCAGACTGATGGGACAGTAGTTCCCGGGGTCCAAGGTGGATCCCCCTTGTGGAGTGGGATAACTGTAGCTGTGCACCACTCAGTGGGCATGAAGCCTGAGGTGAGGCTATGATTAAACATGACACTTAGGTGAGGTGCCAGTTCATTTTGTAGTTCATGTAGGTCACAGCCCGGGATGTCATCTGGTCCCATGGATGCTGTATTCTTAGTTTTGGAGTGTGCGGTTTCTATCTGTGTGGCCGTGATTACCAGAATTTGGCAATCTTTTGGTATTGAGATGGGCCCTTTAGGGGTTGAGAGGGGGGTGAAGTTTACACTAAATCGAACTGCCAGGATATTGGCAATATCCTTGGGATCAGTATATTTAATGCCATTCTGTTGTAGCTCAGAGCATATCTGAGCATTGCCATTTAGATTCTTGACATAACTATAGAATGCCTTGAGGTTGTCTTTGGAATTTTTGGCAATTTTATTTTCGTAACTAGCTTTGGAGGATTTTTTGAGGGATCTCATCTTCTTACTGAGGCTGGGAAGGGTGTTTTTGCATCCTGGGACTTTCCCCTTTTCTGCAACAGTTTCTTTCTTCTGTTGTATAGTTTGTTTATGGTAGGGGACCACCAGATCGGCTTCCTTTTTTTGGAGGAGAGCATCTTGGTTCTATTTGGGATGGCATGATTCATGCATGAGTGGATGTGCTCGTACAGTGCCTTAGTGTAGGATTCAGCAGTCAAACTTTCAGCTCCCATCTGCATGGGTGTCATGAAGTTTGTCACTTCTGACTTGAGTAGCATGAAGTTGGCTTTGGAGAGGTTTTTTTACAGAGGTTTCCTTACTGGGGGGTGGGGGTGGGATATGGATGTCAAGGGTGATTTGCTTATGGTCAGACATGACCAATGAGGGGGTGATCACTGATGTGGAGCCTCTATCTCCCATGTTGGTAATGACCAGGTCTAGGATATTGGAGCCCCTGGTGGGACAATGGATTAGTTGATTCATGGCATTGGCATTTATGAATTCCAAAAACCATTGGGAAAAGGTGTTGGTACCCAAGTAGTTTTCCCAGTTAATGGCAGGGTAGTTAAAATCACCCAGTATTAGGGTGTTTGATTGTATCTTAATATTGTCCAGTATGTTTAGAAAGGTGTAGTGAGAATCTTGGGGCATGGTGGGGGATCTGTAGCAAGCTACAATTTGGATTGCAGTCTTACCTAGTGTCAGTTGCACCTGGAGAATTTCAGGTGCATTGTGTTGGGCAACTATCCTGGAGCTATGAATATCCTTGGTGAATATGGACACTCCTCTACCTTTAGTGTTTTGGTCTTGGTTTAGTGGCCGAAAAGTGTGGTAAAAGTTCTAGCCTGGTATTGCAGGGGTGCTCTCTGGAGCCTTGAACCAGGTCTCAGTTACTGCACAGATATCGATGTTCTCCATTTTTAGGAGTGCCTCGAGAGAGTGCATTTTGAGGTTTAGACGTCTAGCATTGTGTAGCATTACCTTCAGATTTTGCATGCTTGTATCTGTTATGGTGGTGGTTTTGTCCTTTGAACCTTGCCTAAAAAAGGCACTATAGGGGTGGCGAGAGTTTCAGCCAGTAACCTGAATCCCAGGGGCGACAGGTGCAGACCATCTCTGGCAAAGCATCGTGGTTTGTCAAGCATGTCATCCCAGGCAGACAGATACTGGATCTCCTTTGAAAGACACCAGAAGCTTAGCCAATTGTTGAAGTCAATCATTTTATCCTTATACTGTGGTATCATTCTGGGTGAAGACAGGATGCTACTCAGGGCTAGTGTCATACCTGCCTGGGCCACATGATCCGAGAGCTCTTCCATGTCTCTTTTCATGTAGTCCAGGGAGGTACATCTCAAGTCATTCACTCCAACATGGACAATGACAGAGTCATATTTGCACTTGTTGTGAGGTGACTTGAGTGTGTGCGGTATGTGGCGGATCCTGGCACCCGACAGGCAGCTGACTGTAATTTTCTCCTTGTTCAGCCTGGTGAGTGGGACATCAGTGTGCCTGACTGTAGAGTCACCTATGACTAAAGTGTTGGTTACATTGTCTTGCCTTAGGGGCTGTTGTTGGATGGCACACTGGTGTTGTGAGCTATGTGTCACTTTGGTTGTGACTGTTGTTTGTTTGCATTTCGGCTTTGGAGGTCCTTGTTGCTTAGGTAGGTTAATGTTAAGGGCCTCCTCATATGTGAGTTTAGTGTTGCTATGTGTGGGTGTTGATGGTGTGGGTTTTGAAGGGCTATGTGTTGCTTGAAGTGTAGTACAGGTGTTAACCTTCTCCTCTTGACTGTCTAGCACAATCTTGGCTGGAGAGAGCTTTGCTTCCAGTTTGGCTATGTAAGTGCATCTCTCGCAAGTTGCAGTGTTGGGTGGTAGGAGGAGAGGGTTGTCTGTGTACATGAGGCAGTTGCTGCATTGCCCCATTATGCCCAGATTCACCAGGTCGATATGAGAAATCACCGGAAGCTGACTGTTGGACATGATTGTTTAGGTGCTTTTTTGCAAAGTGCAAGAGCTGTTTTCCCTTACCTTTGCAAGGTACTTTGCAATTATAGGCTGTTTAGTGCCTACAATTAATTTCTCCTTACTAACAAGGAGAGTTGAGTGCTTGTATCAGTTTAAGATTTCCTAGTGCTTTCCAGCTGAGTTAATTCTATACAGGACATTTACAATTGTACTTAGATTAGTTACCAATATATGTAACTTAATAAAAATCCAAGGCAGCCAAGGAAGAAGGTAAAGTCCACAGTGGTAAAAAATACAATAAGAAAAACCCACTGGAGCCACCATGACTGGTTAAAACTTTATTTAATACACAGATAATTGCTTTTGAGCATTAGCTCTTCATCAGATCTAAAAAGCAGTTACAATCAACCATATCTAAGCAAATAGCAACCAATTAAAATCAATAACAGAACCTACACCCCTTCGATAAGGGTTTTAAAGGCATACAAGCATTTAGTCCAGGTGTATGGTTAGCTTGCAATTCAGCTATCCATCTTAACTCAGCTGATTCAGTACTGTGTACAATGTCACCCCTCTCATACTCACTTGTTGAATATATAACACCATAAACTGAAATCTATGCTTTTTATTTGTTTCAACATATTGATATAGAACATTACTTCTGAAACATGATCTGATGTCACTCATATGCTGCAGTATGCATTGTTTTAACATTCTGTTAGTCTTCTCAACACAGAATGCTTGGCATAATATGCACTCAGCTAAATACACCACATTTTTAGTTCTGCAGTCTGCACATAATCTAGGTATATACTTCCTACTTGACACAGAGTGTACAAAGATGTTATTTTCTTTGACATATTGACATGCCTTGCATTTCCTGCATTTAAAAGTTCCCAACTTCTTCCTATGTGTTATAGACTTGTTGGGAAGTATCTTTTTACATAAAATTCATTTCAGACTTTGGCTATTATAAGCAAACCTGGGGAGGGGACCTACTAGTGCTTTCAGCTTATCATCAGTATGTAAAATCTTCCAGTCCTTTTTTATCACCTGGGAAGTGGCATCAATATCACTATTATAATGTAAGTTTATTCTCACAAATGAGTTATTATTCAATTTCTGTTCATTAATATTAGTCCCGTTGTCAGAAGTACCCATATTACACTCAAACCATGGCTTGCCTTTATTCCTTCTCCAACTTTTTGTCCTAGCTATTGTTCTTTTAACTCTTTGAGTTGGATAGCCATGACTAGCAAACATATGGTACACGTTGTCTAACTCACTTTCATATACACTATCTTCAGTACATAGTCTAAAGAATCTTAGCCCCTGCCCACTCATTACATTATCAAAATGTGCCTTGGGTGTATACTGTCATACATTAACATGTTATTTCTCCAACAACTTTTCCTATACACTCTAGTTTGTAATTTGCCAGTGAAATCTTTATAAATCTTCACATCTAAAAAAATCTATGGATTCAGCAGAATAGCTAACACTAAAATGTAAAAAATCTGTTGTGTTTTCCAAATATCTAACAAAGGACAACAATTCTTCAGTCATACCACTCCACAAAATAAATATATCATCCACAAAACAATGGTGTATCTTCAAACTTGCCTTCCATGAACAAGTACTAGATAGACTATGGGTAGCCTCCCACTATGCTAATACCAAGTTGGCATATGTGTTGGCACAGGGGGCACCCATGGCTACACAATCTCTCTGCCAATAATATTGATCATAAAACATGAATAAATTGTTGCTTGATATCAATTCAAGAAGGCAAGTTTGAAAATGGGGGCACAAGATAGGATTGAGGGATTCTTGGGATTTTTTGTTAAAGATTAGAGATCTTAGTTATACTGATAAGTTGGTGTTTATGACTGTAGACACTGTTAAGTTGTATAATGTCATCCCCCACAATGTTGGACTACCTTGGTTCAATGATTTTTTATGTGAGGCTAATTGTTTTGATCAAGATGAAATTTACACCTTAAATACATGTATGGAATTAGTATTGAAAAATAACGTCTTTCTGGAAGGACAATATTTTCAACAAGTTATGGGTGTAGCAATGGGGGCCACTTGTACCCCCATTTTTGCTAATATCGTATTAATACAATGGGAAAATAACTTTTTATCTAACAAATTTGAGGTAGTTCCCTGAAGAATATATATACCAGATATTTGGATGATATATTTATTGCATGGGAAGGGGAAGTATCAGATATCATCCCCTTTGTACAATTTTTAAACTCCACTACCTATTTTCTGAGATTTACCTACACCTTTGATACTGATTCCATCAACTATTTAGATGTTATGTTGTTTAAGGATCTTGAAAAGGAAAGGACTGAAAGTACTATTTACAGAAAACCAACTTACTGCAACAGTTTATTACACTATAATAGTAATCACTCTAATTTTTTAAAAAGAGGAATTGTGAAATGACAATATATTCAGTAGGCCAGAATGATTTCAAACAACTTATTTAATAAAGAATGTGAAGTTCTGGTGGGTATGTTTGGAGCTAGGGGGTATCTTTCTCATTTAATCAGGTCAATTTGTTCTGATATAGTGGGAAGAAGGCAGACTAGAACCATAGTACCACTGATTAGATCTAGTATGGTGTCTGTTACAGAAATAGTTAATCAAGAAAATGTCCCTAAAATGGATTTATCCACAAGTCTTGTTATGCAACACTATGTGAAAGATAGCGATATCAGAAATATTCTTAACAAAAAATGGGAAGTTTGATCTTTGTTTAATGGTGTTTTGGATAAAGTAGGTGAAAGACTGATTATTATATATAAAAAAGGTAGAACTATAAAAAATATTTTAGAACATCAGGTAACATATCTAGGCACATACTCTAATAAAAAGATTGGTACTAAGAGTTGTGGTTGTGGACCCAGTGCAAGTATATTTTGACAGCCGGTTGAATAAATGTTAATGGCCACCTTTTTAAAGCTACTTTTTCATGTAACTGTAACACCATTGGAGTTATTTACTTGGCTCTTTGTCAAAAATGCCCAGGTTTTTACGTGGGGAAAAAAAAACAGAGAAAGCTAAGGGAGAGGATTTATGAACATGCTCTTGATATTAAAAAAATAAATAAAAGTGCCAACTCCTTAGCAAAACATATCAGTAATAATCCATCTCATCATTTCTTATTTTTTGGATAGGATTATGTTTTAAAAAATCCTAGGGGATGTTACATGAGTTGGTTTGGCAACTTAGATTAAATGCCAACCCCCCCCCCCGGGGCTTAATGAACAGATTTCTATAGGTAGTGCATTAAAGTTGAAAGCCTATCAAGTTTAGATTATGGTACATCATGTTTGACACATTTTTATATTTTTATATTGTTGTAAAGTTTTATGTAGTTATTTAGCATTTGAATGTAGGTATAACTTTTAAAAATTTGTGGGTGTGTTGAGTCATGTGATCAGTTACACTGATAATATAAACCTGTGTGTGTTGAATGGTTGTATACTCTGAAGAAGTCTGTATATTATTTGGATGAAAGCGTTCAGTCAGTTGGAATAAACATCCTTTTTGGTACACCGTGGTTCTTCTTTGCTTCCTGTGGATTTTTGGAGTGATTGTAGCTGTCTCAGTTGAGCCCTGGTTTTGTGATACACCTTCTTGTTATATGTCTTTCTCCACACATTGTTTACATTGTACCTTATCATATTAATGAATTAAATAAGAAAAGTCCCCACAAAAGAAACATTTAGACTGGCCAGCACACTTTAATTACTTTCTTTGACCAGCCATAAAAGTAACACTTGGCAAGTGTTTCACCATGTTTTTCTCACATTTCAAAATAGCTTTCAACCTCTACTCTCCATTCCATAATTTTCTGTCATACCGCAGCTTTCACAACATTATCAGCAGTTTTACACAGACCCTGCATGCATTTTTAACATTATCTTCTTCCAGTTCATAAGTTCTAAGCTGCAAATTAATATTTTTAATATTTAATTATTAGATAGCCACGGTGGTACAGCGGTAGCGTTGTCGCCTCACAGCAAGAGGTTCTCCCATTCGATTCTCAGCTGGAGCACCTTTTGTGTGGAGTCTGCATGCCCTCCCCGTGGTCGAGTGGCATTTGAAAGACATGTGTGAATGGGCGTGCTTTCATTGAAGGTTGGGCTTTGGGCTGGAACCTCGCCACCATAAAAAAATCAACTGCCAATCATTAGCGGACTGGATTTCCGCTGTGGCGACCCCTAACCGGGAAAAGCCAAAAGAACAACAAACCAGAAAACAAGTAATTGTTCTACAGATAGATGTCCTTCTTTCAAAATGTTTCTGTCCCAGTATGTATAAAAGACCACATTTCTTGAGCTTTAAAACCCAGAACAGTTACTAAATTATCTCATACATAATATATGTCTATTACAGTGTCATTTTTGTTCCTATTCTCACAGTTGGTCTTCTCTTTTTTTTAATAAGTTTTACTTACAGTTTGTGCTCTCCTTTTTTGCTTGCTGTCACTGCTGCATAAGTTAGTTACTGTATTATCTGCTGCCACAAAACTATGCCCATTCAAAGTTTGTTGCTACTTTCCTCTTGTACTTTCTGTGACTACTGCATAATTTAACTGTCTACATTATTCTCTGCTGCCACATCACCTGGCTCCTTTTCCACATCACCATCCTCAACACTTCTGAAAAAGATATTTGCCATCTCAACCCATGAAACAATAGAACTGTCACCTGGATCATCCTGCTCAATTATTTTTAACAGAACATCATCTGCAAGCCCAACTGATGCCAGTTCTGTTATCTGTACCACTTCAACAGACTCAATTACTTCCTTCTCCATGTAAACAGCTAAAAGCTGCTTATTTGTAACATTCACCACACAGAAATCTTTGTTTACATTCTGAAGCTCCATATTGAAGAACATTTTCTCCAAATTCTTACTTTCCACCTCTAAACTCTTTATAGCTTTTCTCTCCTCCTCCATACTGCTGCTTCCACTAGTCCTCTTCTTTGTTGCTGTAGAAGCCCTCATGCACTATCTAGCAGCTCCAAAGTGTAGGTGTTCTTTAGTGTTCTTTATTTAAATATTACTTATGTATATTATATACAATTGTATCTTATTTTCAATATATACAGTTTATCTTATTTACAATATATACATTATTTACAAAATTTAACAGTTTTTTATAAACACATACCTGAAATATCACATTTCCTTTTACTATTTTACTACAAAATATACTCATTTGACATTATTGAAGCCCCACTCCACTTTCCACAGCCAAAATATTATTTTTAACATTTTTTCTAAATCCCACTTTTCATTAAACATAATTTCCTTCACTATTTGATTCCATAGTATCCAAATTACAGAAAACATATTTTTATTAATTCTATTAACATAACTTTTCATCTTGTCCCCATAATATCCATACACAAGCATATATATTTTATGACTATTTACATCTGTATAACTTTCTAAATATTTCAAATCTATCACTTTTTTCCATAATGATCCAACTCTTTTACAACTTAAAAATGTGTTCACTGGTTTTAAATTGATTACAATATATGCAGTTTCTATTATTCTTCCTTTTGTAAGGCATATTTAGTTTTAATTTTAATTTCTGTATCATTAACCTCCATAAAAATCTTGACATTGCCACATACTTTTATACCTTTCCATTCTTGCTTTAATTGTAGCCTTTTTTGCACATATCTTCCCATGGATAAATGCAAAACAAAAGTTTCCATAATATTATGATACCACAACTTACTCTTATTTTCAGTTTAAATTATTTTTATTTTCCAAAGCAGAATTTCGTCTTGATAATTATTCATTTCCTCATCACATAATCTCCTTCTCCTAAAACTAAAAAAAAAAAAAATCTAGTCAGCACTATATTTAGTTTTTAACATTCTCATCAATAATGAATTATCATTATCCTTTAAATGTTTTAATACTTTATACAAGAATATAGAGGCTGTATACACTATAGGATTTATCAACCCCAAATCACCTTCTTCTTATTTTACATATAAAATTACTCTTTTTACAAGATTTAATCTTGATCACCAAATGAATGTAAATATAATACTATAAAATATCTTTTCAAGTGTCAGTGGGATACTAAATACACTTGCTAAATAAGCAATTCTAGTGAGTAAAATCAAATTAATCAAATATTTTTTTCTTAAAGAATAATCTAAAGGTCTTCCAAAACTTACAAATATTTTCCATGACCTTTAATTTTTCCTCCCAAGTATCTTTCATATTTTCTCTTTTTCCAAAAGTTAATCCAAGTGTATTTATCCCTATCATATTAAATTAATACCTCCTAACATACCCTCATAACCTAAACATTGAGTTTTATCTGTATTTATAGAAAAAAACTAATTATTATGTAAATTCCTGAAAATAATTTATTACATTAATCGTTCCTTTCTGATTTCTTGTAAGAAAAATATCATCTGCATATGATAGCATAATCAGAATATGTATACCTTAATTAGTTATATATTCCATATTCCTCATCTCTCTATAAATGTGTGTTGAGATCACATTTATTAATAAAGCAAAAATAATGCTACTCAAAGGGCAACCTTGCCTTATATCCTTTTCAAGTACAATTTCCTTACTAAGTCAACCATCTATTAGTACCTTACCTATATTTAACCCATAAACCATAATACAGACAGTTTTTATCTTTTTTTACTTATATTATAGATATCAGATATTCTCCATTGGGTGTTATGTTGAATTGAATCAAAGGCTTTACTTAAATCACCCACCATTCATTTTGCTTGAAACTTCTTATATAAAATGTCATCCAATAAAACTCTAATCATTAATACTAATTGTTGTACTTTTTAACCTTTTATACCATAAAATATTTTATTTATAATCTCACCTAATTTACTTTCCATCCTGTTTTGCAAAATTTTCATAAAAATCTTTTAGTCAGTATTATTAAGAACTATAGGTCTCTACTTCTGTATTTCATACTTGTCGCCTTTTTTCCATATAAATTTAATTATACCACTACACAGTTCTTTATATTGAAATCCCATTCTTGGCCATTCATTTAACACTTTAAAAATATCTTTTTTTGAATTCATGTCATATTTTATACATTCTATAATGTACTCCATCTGGACCTGCTGCATATTCCAGATTTACTTTTCCTAAAATGCTTTGCAATTCTTAAATTTTTAATCCTTTTTTTCCAAATTTGTATTATCTTCATCTGAAAAAAAATCTACTTTCCATTCCTTAGTACATTTTATTTTCCTTCCTCTAAATTTTTCTTCAACATATCCTTCTACTATTTCTATAGTCTTATCTTGGGTAGTATGTAATATACCTGTCAAGCCCATCATTTGTCTCATTTTACTATCATTTTCTTTCATAAATTTACTCAAATATGGTGCAATTTCATCATATTTCCTAGTTAAAAAAGTATCTTTACTTATATAACAAATGCTGGATTTTCTTTATATTTAAGTCATATAATTTCTGTTATTTGATAAAATAACTTGTTTCATTATTTTCTAAGCTAACACAAATATCCTTACTTAATTGATCATAATGCATTTTTCCTTCCTTCTTTTAATATCTTCCCAGGTTACATAACACTTTTTATATTTTTGCTTAAAATACAATCACTATTCTGACCAATGTTTATAAAAAGACCTCATTTCTATATGGTCCTTCCATAAATGTATTATATTCATCTTCCCTTCATCGTCCCATTTAACTTCATTAATCCTTTATATTCCCTTTCCTTATTTTATGTAATCTGAATTATTTTTCAAAGTAATCCAGATATCCCTGTGATCTGAAAAACCTGTCTCTAAAACCCCTTCATCTATAATTTTCAACCCTGATGAAATTAAAAAAAAGAATCTATTTCTCCTTTATGTTCATCTCTACTATAAGTCCAAATACTCCTATACCAAATACTTAAATTCCCATACCTTATGTTACAATAAAATTTCCTGCCACAATTTTATCCATGCTTACTCCTACATACTGATTTGCATCTTTAAACATCTCTTTCCTGTCTTTTTTTGGTACATACACATAAATCACTATAATTCTAAATATCTGTTCTCTCCATCTTACATCAAGAATCATAGTTCGGCCTACAATAACAAAAGTAATATCTAAAGCTTTTATCATCTCCTTATACAAAATGATTATTCTTGAACATGTTTCTTTCCCTAAGTTAAACATTATATTTTCTCCACTACACTTCCAATTTTTGTCTCTCTTTAGTTAAAAAGGGTTGGGAGGGTGGCCTAATGGTTAAGGTGTTTGCCTTACAAACACAAGGTGCAGGGTTTGAGTCTCAGAAGGGATAATTGGCTAGGCTTAAAATGGCTCACAAGGGCAGTTAGCTTAGCTTAATATGAACCTATGTCCAACCTAGTATCTTCTAATATAATAATGTTTCTTTCCTGCTTTTCACACCATTCAGTGATGCTTATTCTTCTTATAACATTATTTAAAATATTAACATTTAATGCAAGTACCTTACAGAAAATGTTAACTTTTTATTATTATACTTACTTTTTCCCTTTCTTTTTTATTATGTCCTACAACAGTTTTCTATTTTCCATCTTGAACTCTTATCAATAGAATTTCTTTTTGCTTGACTAAATAACATTTTATATCACTCAATCCAGACTCTTCCTCTTATAAGATCATAGGATCATAGGAACATAGTAAGTTACTAGGCTAATGGCCCCAGGGCCCTTACAAGCCTAGCCAAGTTCACCCCATGTTTCCAAGGGTGTCTGGTTCAAGAAGATGCTAAAATCAGCACCTATTATCCCTATCCAAGATGGACACAGGTGGAACTTCCAGGGTGAATTTACAGTTACCCATCCAATTGCCTAAATTGCACTTAAATAGGGATAACAAGGGGCTTTGTTTAACATAAATAGCAAGTTTGTTCCAAAGGTGGGTCAGCCTCTGTGAGACAAATCTGTCTTTCCAGCAAGTTCTGTTGATGTCAAATACCAGGTTAAGGTCCTTTGAGCGAGTGGCCCATGTGCCATTTGACTTGTGAATGTGTAGCATTTCCATCAAAGCTGTGTCAGAGATTGCTCTATATGCAAGACACAGGTCGACTCTGAGCAGTCTGTATGACACAAAGTAAAGTGACAATCATTCCAGACTGCCCACATAAGACAGATCTTGAAGACTCGGAATTTTTTTCATAAGAAACCTTTGTGGTCTCTCCAATTTCTGCTGGTGTTTGGAAAGGAACATATCAAAGGGGGCATTGTACTCAATTATTGGCCCAATGAGGGAAGAGTACAGGTGGGCTATAGCCTCTTTTTTTTCTGGAGGCAATGCCCTTTTTTATGAGATGAGCAATATAAAATGCCCCTCTTATCACTGTGAAGACATGGTGATCAAAGTTAAGGTTGCTGTCAACATGTGTGCCCAGATCTCTCACCACTCACTGTGTGCTTAGGGTATTGCTATTGATGTGGTAGTTTTTATGCTGAAGGGGATGATAATGCATTTTTTTGCATTAAGTTTAAGACCATGACTTTGGCACCAGTCATTAGTCTGTGTAAGACTTTCTTGCAGGATGTTGACATTGCTAGGGTTTTCAATGATCAGCAAAGTTTGTCAGCCACAGTTCTTACTTTGGAGAAGTAGATTCTGAACAGTAGGGGGTCTCAGAACTGATCCCTGTGGAACACCACTGGTTATGGGTCTGCTGAAGGAGGTGGAGCACACTATTTTGACCATATTAGTTCTATCAGTGAGCCAGTTTGCAACCTACCTGACAATATATGGGTTGATACCCAGCTGGGTATTTATCAATGATGCATGAGGGGAGAATTGTGTCAAAGCCTTTGGCTAAGTCTAGGTAGGCCATATGCACAGATTTGCCCTCATCTAGGGCTTTGGTGACTGTCTTGAAGAAGTCCACTGAGTTTAACAGGCATGATCTCCCTTGAAAAAGCTAAACTGCGTAGGGTTAAGCATTTGGAGATTTCCTATATCTTTGCCAATAACGTCCATGATGATTCATTCCATGGCCTTGCAGATAAGGCTGGTCACGCTAATTGGTCTGTAGCTCCCAGAGTCCATGGATGCACCTCTCTTGTGTAAAGTGATGATGGTAGCTGTTTTCCATTCCAATGGGATGAGGCCAATGCTTAGGCTGTGATTGAAAAGTGTGCTCAATGGTAATGCTAACTCCTGTTTTAACCCATGTACAACACAGCCTGGGATATTGTCTGATTCCACAGAAGCTGTGTTTTTGGCCTTGGACCGGGCATTTAAGACCTGCTCCTTGGAGACACTAGGTGGGGGACAGGTGCTTGGGATGTTTCGGAGTATATGTGGTGGGACCAGGGGAGTGAAGTTTTCACTGAAACTGTCAGCCAGCTGGTTTGCTTTATTCACAAGTTCTATATATGTATTACCATTAACTATGACTTCAGCACAAATCTGGGCCTTACCTTTGAGGTTACGGATGTAACTAAAGCACACCTTGTAGTTATCCTTAGTTAGGGAAGCTAATATGGATTTGTAGTTAGCTTTGGAGGACTTCACAAGGAGTCTTATTTTATTTTAGTTTCGACATTCTGAAATGTTGATTATGTGGTCTTGGCCAAATGAAGTTCGGCATTTCAGAAGTTTGATCAACTGAAGGGTTCCACATACACACACAGACACACACACAGACACACACACACAGACACACATACACACACACACACACACACACACTCACACACACACACACACGCACACACACACACACACACACACACACACACACACACACACACACACACACACACACACACACACACACGTACATAAACACACACACACATATAAATAGACAGATATGTGTGTGTATGTGTATGTGTGTGTGTGTGTGTGTGTGTGTGTGTGTGTGTGTATATATATATATATATATATATATATATATATATATATATATATATATATATATATATATAAAATATATAGAATATATAATCCAACAATAATGAGCGAAACAACAATTGAACCACCACACCATAAGAAAAAAACAATATCAAGACTTGAAAAACCAGTATGGCACTTTCCAACATATCAGAATACTGAACTTCTTAACCAGTGAAAATAATCATCTGAAACTATCAACACCCAATCATTTTCCAGGCAACATGAATAATAAGCATCCATTTATTCCAAGAATAAAAACTGACATCACCCAATAAATAACTTAAACATTTGTAGATAAAAAAATCATCATTAAAATATAGTTAAAATGAACACATACCATTTACCAATAGCCTACATATTTTAACAAATCAAGATATAATCTTTGAAGAAATAAAAACAATAAGTTAATAAAATAAACACACAAGAAGGCATCAAAATGTTCATTTCCATTTATTCTAAGAATAAAAACATGAGAGAGAAAAATAACAAAATAAAATAAAATAAGATGAACGCTTTCGGGTTCTAAGACCCTTCTTCAGATCTACCAGTAAAACATCACAAATGTGAATTTAAATACCTTGATATCTAATAGAAAAATTCCATTTTTGCACCAGAAAACATAACCAATCATCACTAGTTAAAAATCAGATTATTCAAAAATCAGTGTTCAAAAACATTCATTGGATCAGATCACTCTAAAATAGTGCCAATAGCAATATCACTATCACCTTTCAATCATCTTCAAACATTTAGGCCACTCAGCAATGAATAACTTGAACATTTAGTATATCAAAGGATTGTCATTGAAATATAATTAAAATTAGTATATGTCATTCACCAGTAGTAACATTGATAATAGCAGCCAGTCATCAGCATACTCCTACATATTCTAGCAAATCTTTCAATGAGTAAAATCAATACATAAATAGAATAAAAATCATTGCTCAAAAACCATTGAAACTAAAGTACATCAGCCAATAACATTGTTCCCTCCTTCTACCAATCAACAGCAACCATTGCACTTTCCAATATATCAGAATACCAAACCTCTTAACCAATGAAAATAATCATCTGACACTATCAACGCCCAGTCATCTTGCAGGCAACATGAATAATAAATAGATCAGAAAATCAGCATTCAAAAGGTCATAAAACATACCATCTGCCAATAACATTATCCCTTTCTACTATCAATCATCAAAAGTCACTACATTTTAGAATTTATCAGAATCCCGAACCTCTTGACCATTCATTGAAATATAATTAAAATTAATACATGCCAGTCACCAATATTAACATTGATAATACTAGCCAATCATCAGCATACTCGTACATGTTCCAGCAAATCTCTAAACAAGTAAAAACAATACATAAATAGAATAAAAATCACTGCCCACAAAACATTGAAACTAAAGTACTACATCAGCCAATACCATTGTTCCCTCCTTCTACCAATCAGCAGCAACCACTGCACTTTCCAGAATACCAAACCTTTTAACCAATGAAAATAATCATTTGAAACTATCAACACCTAATCATCTTCCAGGCAACATGAATAATAAATAAATCAGAAAATTAGCATCCACAAGGTCTTTAAAACATACCATCAGCCAGTATTATCCCTTCCAGTTACCAGTCATCAAGAGCCACTGCATTTTAGAACTTCTCAGAATCCTGAACCTCTTGACCAATGAGAATAATTATCAAACTAACATCTCCTGTTAATAACTTAAACATTTGATGTATCAAAGAATCATCATTAAAATATAGTTAAAATTAATACATACTGTTCACTAATAGCCTACATATTTTAACAAATCAAGATATAATCTTTGAAGAAATAAAAGCAATAAGTTAACAAAATAAGCACTCAAGAAACCATTGAAACTAAATTACATTGTTCCCACCTTCTACCAATCAACAACTATTGCATTTTTCAACAAATCAGAATACCGGATCTCTTAGCCAATGGAAGTAATCTTTTTAAAATCAACACCCAATCATCTTCAAGGCAATATGAATAATGAATAGCCCAAGAAATCAACATTCAAAAACTCTGTAAAGCTAAAACATGCCATCAACCAATAACATTACCTCTTTCTGCTACCAATCATCAGAAACCATTACATTTTGCAGCTTTTCAGAATCCTGAATCTCTTAACCAATGAAAGTAATTATCAAACTGTCAACTTCCAACCATCTTCAGGCTAATATAAATAGTAAATAAATCAGGAAATTGGCATTCAGAAGTTTATAAAACTAAAACATATCATTGAGAAACAGCTGTCAGATAAACAACCCAATAAACACCAACACACCAAATGTCCAGACCTCCCTGCAAAAATGGGGGGGGGGGGGCAATAAAAATAGAAAAAATAAAAACTGATAATTTCATTATGTAAGGTGACAACTCAATCAATAAACAGAAAATAAGTAACTAATATATCATTCTACAAAACAAGAATCAAAATAGCAAATGAATAAAAATGCCATATAACTACATAATAAATCATCCACAGCAAATATAATTATTCATAAAATCTTTCATGGATGCATTCATCAACAGAATAATCTGATAGCAGTTAGTGTAAGGCTATCTAACATCAATCTATGAGATCACTAGTTAAGGCATCCAATCAAAAAACGTAAAAAACACAAAGCCCTTCCTAGGCAAAGGGCAATATATAAGCAGAAATTCCCCTATAGTTATCTCTGTAATCTTCATCCTTTTATTGCTGATTTAATAGACACAGTCAGGCCAAGATGTTTATCTGCATGAAGTTAGAAGATCCACTTCTTTCTTCTTGTTCCATCTTGGCGAAAATATCACCACCTCGACTGTTGACTCGAACCACTTGTATTGCAATAAAAAATAAACTTGTGACCATTATTCAAATTAATATGCCTGGTCAGAGGGCTTTGGACATCATTAAGATGAATGTTACTCATATGCTTAGATATCCATTATTTCAGTTGTCTGTCAGTCTTCCCAACATAAAAACAGTTACATAGATTGCAAAAAGCAATATATACATACCACATGTTTAGTTCTACAGTCTGCATATGTTGTAACATAATGTTTTCTGCCAGTAGTCAGATATAGAAAAAAATTCTCATAGAAATATATTTACATGATGAACATAATTGACATAGAGAAGTACCTGTCTTCATAGATGTAACTTTCTCATTCAATTCAGTTTTGTAGCATAAATGTTGTTTGAGGTTGTGATTCTTCTTGAATGTGAAGGCAGGTATATCTCTAACTATATCCTTAAGGTTAGAATCTATTTTCAAAATTTTCCATTTTTCTTTGATCACATCATAGATATAGTGAACATCACTGGCATAGGTAAGAGTGATCCATTCCATATTATTCAAATACTGCTCAGTTCTTGTAGTTGCAGTCCATCCAAAATGAAATGGTCTCCCAATATCACTCCTAAATGCCTCTAGATCAGACATCAGTCTCTCAACTTCATCCAGTCTATAACCTCTATGTTCAAAATTCTGCTTCATTTTAGACAAAGTTTCCTTATACTGCGCATCATCAGTACGTAGTCTGGAAGTATGAATAATCTGATTTTTGACAACATTTTTAAACATGTGTGAGGGATGCATGCTTGTTCTGTGGAGGGGGTTATTCCTCCAACATTCCTTCTTATACAGACATGTATTAATCTTCCCTCTTGAATCAATAAATAGTCTCACATCTAAAAAATCAATGGAAGATTCGGAATAATGCACTGTGAATCTAACAATTCTGTAGTTGTCTCTAGATACTTAATGAATAACTCAAGCTGCTCATTTGTTTCACTCCATAGCAGAAACACATCATCCACAAATCTTCTATAATTTTTCAAGGCTGATATAAAAAGACTGTTCTCATGTATATATCTTGATTCCCATTGCACCAAAATAAGATTTGCATAGCTGTTTCCACAGGGGGTGCCCATGGCTACCCCCCACTTCTGCCAATATAGATCTTTAGCAAAAATGAAAACATTATTTTCCAAGCCTAATTCCAATAACATGCTTCTAAGGTCAATCTTATTAGGATCACAATTGCTGTTTTCCTTCAGAAAGCTTTTAATTGCTGTTACACAATAACTGTTTGGAATGACTGTGAACAAACTTTAGCTATCCAATGTAACCATTAAAAGCTATTCCATTTCTGTATGAACATTCAAATATTCTGACAGCATATATAAAATGTCCCTCATATCTTTGGTCATAGCAAGTGCCTTAGCTAAAACTTGTTTTAGTTGATGTTCACTATATATATATATATATATATATATATATATATATATATATATATATATATATATATATAGAGAGAGAGAGGTTCAGTCATCCAACCATTGCCTGATACAATGGGGTGCATCGGTGGATTATCCATAGATTTATGTATCTTTCTAAGTCCATTCAAACTAGGAACAATAGGAAAGTGAATAAAGAAATAATTAAATAAATCCTGAGTGATCTTGACTAAACTCAGAAGAGTTCTCGATTCAGCTTGAAAATTCTTAATAATGCCATTCAAGAGAAATTTATTAATCATGTTGTGTTATCAGCCAATAATGATCCCAACAAATAAACATGTTTATCATTACTAATCATCGAGGTTAACATTACATTTCTACCAAATAGTCTCAAATTTGTTATCATATCACTCAAGTTTGATGTCATAGCAGGTACAACACTCAGACCTTTACTGGGTAAGGAAAATTGTGCTTTAGTCAAATTTACATCTGTTAGATTCGCCACTAAATGTCTATCATTCACTGTTTGATCTGTCCATATTGTTCTCTCCATTTGTTAGATAACCTCCTTTTTCTTCTCCCCCTGCTTATTGATCTCGTCCTTCTTTTGTTCTGTGTTGCAACTATTTGTAATGAAAGAGCAGGAAAAAACTGTGGGGGAAGTGAAGTATCCTTGAATCTGGCACCCAGATCCTTTATATTATTAACATCTACTGAGGCAGCTTGGACATTCACATTAGTGGTGTTAGGATGTACTGTCTCTTGTAGGGAAGATGGTACACTGGTACTTTTATTTGAATCATCATTAGACATAGTCTTGGAGATTGTATGTGGCCAAACAAAAATATGGCCATTTCTAAAATCTTGGTAGTCACGCCTTAATTTTTTAGACTTAATCTGTTCCAATTTCATATCATAGGAAGAGACATTGACATAAACTTCATCAAGCTTGCTGTTATACATATCTCCACTAAACTTAGTTTCAATCTCCTGTTTTAGTTACTCAACATTTAGAACCAAATCTTGCTCTATCAGTTCAAAATACTCCAATAAAAGTCTGATATAATTAAATCTTTGCTCTATATTAAGAGCCTGACACTTCCTAAGGAGTTCTGGATGTGTGTCCCAATATGTTGGCATCACTAGGACATGCCGACCTCTGGGAATTTTTCTATGACGTCAAGACACTTCCAGTTGAAGATGTTGTTGCTGTCTTTTCAATTTATATAAAGCAATTTTCCAGCTCCCTCACCTTTATAAGGTAGGTGTCCATATCATCAGGCAAACTCACCGAAGAGTGATATTGATGTGATAAATCCAAATGAAGTAATGGATTTGAATGAATTTTAAGATTTCTCCTCAATATATTAAAGTCCTTATTATTAGATGTCTTGGGCCTATAATCCAATTCCAGTTCAATGGATTTCCAGTCTATGCCTTCAGTCATGTGTGGTTATTCCAGACCATAAAAATAAAAACAATCTAACAATAACAAGTGAAACAACCTCTGAAGAACCACACCATAGAAAATGCAATATCAAGACTTGAAAAAACAGTATGGTCACCATGGGATCAGGCAAAAATGTCCATTTATTCCAAGAATAAAAACATGAGAGAGAAGAATAACAAAATAAACTAAAATAAAATAAACTGAGTGCTTTTGGGTTGTAAGACCCTTCTTCAGATCTACCACTAAAACATCACAAAATGTGAATTTAAATACCCTGATATCCAATAGAAAAATTTCACTTTTGTACCAAAAAACATAACCAATCATCACTACTTAAAAATAAGATTATTCAAAAAATCAATGTTCAAAAACATTTATTGGATCAGAGCACTGTAAAATAGTGCCAGTAGCATCATCACTATCACCTTCCAGTCATCTTCAAACATTCAGGCCACTCACCAATGATTAACCTGAACATTTAGTATATCAGAAGATCATCACTGAAATATAATTAAAATTAATACATGCCGTTCACCAGTAGTAACATTAATAATAGCAGCCAATCATCAGCATACTCCTACATATTCTAGCAAATCTCTAAACAAGTAAAAAAAAAATACATAAACAGAATAAAAATAATCACTCAAAAATCAGTCAAACTAAATTACTACATCAGCCAGTAACATTGTTCCCTCCTTCTACCAATCAGCAGCAACGATTACACTTTCCAACATATCAGAATACTGAACCTCTTAACCAATGAAAATAGTCATTTGAAACTATCATTGCCTAATCATCTTCCAGGCAACATGAGTAATAAATAGATCAGAAAACTGGTATTTAAAAGGTCTATAAAACATAAAATCAGCCAATAACATCATCCCTTCCTGCTACCAATCATAAAGAGCCACTACATTTTAGAACTTATCAGAATCCCAAATCTTTTGACCAATGAGAATAATTATCAAACTAACTTCTCGCGATAAAGAACTTAAACATTCGGTGCATCAAAGAATCATCATTAACATATAGTTAAAATTAATACATACCATTCACTAATAGACTACATATTTTAACAAATCAAGATATAATCCTTGAACAAGTAAAAAAATATAATTTAATAAAATAATTCCTCAAGAAACCATTGAAACTAAAATACATTGTTCCCACCTTCTACCAATCAACAACATTGCATTTTCCAAGAAATCAGAATACCGAACCTCTTAGCGAATGGGAGTAATCTTTTAAAATCAATGCCCTATCATCTTCAAGGTAATATGAATAATGAATAGATCAAGAAAGCAATGTTTTTAGATTGTTCATAGTAGAGTGTTGTGCAGGTTGTCTACTTTTTAGTAGAACTGAGATGATCACATAATTTATTACTATCATATTCCAGAAGCTAGTTTATTGGAGTGCAATGGATAGAAGTCATACTAAGCCAGAAACAGGTAATCCTCATCAAGTTTGAATGAATGGGAATCATTTTTTGTCACCAGCAGGTAGTTCTCTATGTAGATGAATGCTAGTGAGTCCTGCTATGCTAGGATCAGATGAAACCTGGTGTTCTGCAAATAAAAGTGTCCTGTTCTACTGCTCCACCTGTATGAAAGACTTGGTATTGTAAGCAGACTGTCTGCTGACAGTGCCATGTGTGCCACATAGCAGGCACTGCACAGCAATGTGGCTGTGCTGCATGCAGCTCCATCTTTATATAAATGAGACAATGTAGTCTTGAGTGGAGGGCCATCATATCTGCATTCTTCCCGTCCATGGAAGTAGAAAGTTATGCAGGGCTATGAAACTGCCAGGAAATATCATCTATTTTTTATTTTTATTTTTATTTTAGCAGGCTTTGTGAGCCATAGCCAATACAATATGGGGAAACTCACACACCACACAACTCTGCAACCATGAAGGTCTCAGCTCCACATTTGTGGATCTTAACTGTTGCAGGCAGTCTGAGTTGTGAAGGAAACCTTATGCCCTTTTGGAATCAGGTGTAGAGTTCTGTTGTTCTCTTTGGCATATACTGAATGACAACAGATGGACTGCTACATTTTGGAGATGGCCATGGTGATACTACCCCGCATCCCATTTTACTCCATTCCCATGATACTTTAGAATCCAGCCCATCTTTACACTTCCCACTAAAATTATCATTAAGGTTCTCACAAACTATGCAGAAGAAACACAGACATTTGTGCAACATGAAAACCCGTCAGCACATCTTAAACATCACTGTCAAACCCACGTTTACATTTAGAAAATGGAAGAAATAATAAAACACAAGGATGCATAGCTCAGCCTTTATTCACTTCAGAGTAAAATTAGATAACTTTGCAATCAATGAACATAATATTATGCACAAATTAGCTAAGCTCTACAGAAATGAGAATGACTTATGCAGAAGAACCCATCAGCTGTTTTTGTTATTTGAAAAGTACTGCATTTGATAAAATCTATGTTGCAGCTTAGCAAAGCAAAGGAAAAGAGAAAATGTTAGTAACATTCTAATAAAGCAGTAAAGTTTACAAGTATTTGAAGTAACTCTGCATGAATATCTTTTTCACCTTTTTAAATAAACTCCTTAAATATGAAATATAATGCTCTCAAACAGTATATTTGTTTATTTTGTAGATACGACTGTATTTCTTAAAAAAATAAAAAAATCTAGCTCTCAATAGAAAATGTGGATGGACTTCCAAACTGGAATTTTCTCTATGAAATAAATCAACATTATACTTTGCCAGAAATATCTAACTAAACTGAAAACTGCAGAGCAAGACAGTTGCATGTGTTGATAGTACTAGAGTCTGCTGTGCGATGTAATCTAGCGAATAAAGATCAGTTTGACCCAGTTCTCCAACAAAATGTGACTGCAAGGTTGAGATATTAGGTCATGCTTGCGTGAGGAAAGCTATGTGCCTCTTAAAAGTGTTCATTTTATGTACAATCCGTTGAATGACTGGTGTATACACTTATTAAAGTATGCATCAAAAATGCATCTTTCTATGTAAGAAGAAAATATAAATCTGTGTGTGACTAACCTCCAATGGGAAAAAATTATGTGTAAAATCAATGCCTAGAACATTACCTTGTGATTCATTTGTAAAGGGAGACATACATGTTTCAAAAATCTTAAGTAATAATATTTGGTTATGCAGTTTTGAGAAATGATTTCCCCTATATCTGCATATATAATAAAAGGCTTCTCACATGCTTTAAACAAATGTTAGAAAAAGTAACAAAACAGTAATAAATTAGGTCTGTTCTGTTCATTTTTTCTATTGGGGTCTCCATTTATCTTCTTATTAAGCTGTTTCTTTTGTTTAAACTAATGTCAGTTAAGTCTCTTTCTGTATATATATATATATATATATATATATATATATATATATATATATATATATATATATATATATATATGTCATTGTGTACATATATTTATATGTGTCTGTGTGTTTATGTTTATATATGTGTGTGTGTGTGTGTGTGTGTGTGTGTGTGTGTGTGTGTGTGTGTGTGTGTGTGTGTGTGTGTGTGTGTGTGTGTATGTATATGTATATATATGGGTCCCTCCTATATGCTGAAATTCCCACAAGTAGAAACAATACAAGACAGAGCCGGGAATATGGAAAAACAGTTAGCTCAAACAGAATGAACGCTCACTGTGTGGGATCACAGTACAGTGAGCATTGTGGTTTTGCTCCTTTCAGTCCCTGAGTTTTTATATATAATTAGCAGGGGGTGTGAGTGTACAGGAGGGCTTGCTCCCCTGCAGAAAAGCAGGTGATTTTGATGTAATTTCCAATAATGCAGTGAAGTTTGTCCTGGATGCCATTTGTCAGTTCCATAGTCACTTACTGGTCCTAGCAGAACCTCAAGATCTCAAGTTCAAGCTTGGGAGTAGCATTACTACTATGTTAGCAATTGCATGCAGTGCATTTTGTTACATACAAGAAAATTATCCATCTCGCTCTGTGATGTCTTCCGATCAGGTCTCATTGCCCTTGTGGCTTTCTTATATATTTCTATGAGCTTGAGTTCTAGGAGATCAAGCTGAAGACAGAAGGACCAGAGTTCACTCCCTTTCCAGTGCATCTACACCTCCCACAATAATATCCAGTTATAGTAATTCAGTGAACAACAGGTTAGACCAAAACCAACATTCTCCATACACCATACACACTGCCACTTCCTTTGCCCCCACCCCCCACCCCCCGTGTCCCCACATGTTTCTAATTCGCCCTCTATATCCATTGCAAACAACTTCAACTTGGGGCCTGTCTCCACATCAATGATAAAAATAAATTCTACTTAAACTCAGACCTTGCTCCACTACAGCTGCCAACCTCCCACCTGAATAACTAAGGATAGATGCCATTGCCATAGCATGCCCAGTTTCCATCCTTATGAATAGATCAATATCTGAATCCTGTGTACCCTCACTATGAAAAAAATCCTATATTATCCCTCTTCATATAGGTGGTATCTTGGCTGATGTCTCTAACTTTCGGCCTATTGCAATATTATCACCTCTGTCAAAATTCTTGAAAGATGAATTCATAAGCAACTCCTCCACCATCTTCTACAAGAATGGCTTTTAACATCCACCGAACATGGCTTCCACCCAACACACTACAACTACTGCTCTCCTGTCATTCACTGACACCTTAAAGAAATGCAAGGACTTGGGCAAACTTGTTTCTTCCTTATTCCTTGACCTGTCAAAATTCTTCAATACAGTTTCTCACCATAAACTGTTGTATGAACTGTCTTGGCTTGGTCTCATCATAATCATTCCCCTTTTTCCCATTTTTCTACATGGGGTTGGGGTATCGTGTTAACTGTCACCAATTCTCTCGATTCAGTGCCACACTCCTGCCTTCTTCAACACTCATGCCGGACTGTCACAGATCTTCTTTCACACAATCCATCCACCTCTTTGCTGGATGTCCTTGCTTACTCTTACCTTCTTCCACTCTGTCCCAAATCTTCCTCACCAGATTGTCTTCTGCTTTTCTACATGTGCTCAAACCACCATAATTTGTTCTCTTTGATATTTTCTGCAATTGGAGCTACTTTGGCTTCTGCTCTTATGTCCTCATTTCTTCGTCTGTCCCACAGTGTGCATCCTATCACCTTTCTCAGGCACTTCATTTCCATCACCTCTAGCTACTTCAACTGTTCTACCTTTACTGCCCAGGTTTCTATACCATACAGAAATACTGATCGCACCACTTTCTTGTACATCTTACTTTTCAGCTTCTTTGGCATTCTTCTGTCATAGACTACACCTGATTCTCTATACCAGTTGGCTGCAGCCTCTCTGATTCTAGCTTTGACCTCTCCATTTAGACTACCCTTCTCCTCAACTACTCCTCCCAGATACATGAAGCTGTTTACCTGTTCCACTATCTTCCCTTCTATCTCTATTCTCAGCTTCTTCTGATTTCCCCAATTTGCTGCCATTACCACCATCTTATCTGTGCTTAGTTTCATCCCATGTGCCTTGGTTTATCCCCCTTTTAATTACTGTGGATCAATAGTTTTTTTTAACTGACAGGCTGCAGTCTGTAAAATGTCAGAATACTCTCTCTCCATACCAGCAAGTGTCCACTGGTATACCCAAAATAGCTATATTCTTGGTCTCCTCCTCTTTAATATCTTTATCAACGACATCTATAACTCTGTAGGTCCAGCTTCTTATATACAATATGCTGATGATTCTGCACTTATATGTGTACCTAATAACTTGTCTCCTCTTCTCCACATTATGAAATTGAAAAATGACACCATAATGCCCAGTTACTACTCAACACTAAAAAATGCTATTTTTCCTCATATCACACATGCCTGATAAAGCAAATTTCAAACTCTTCTCACTAAACAACACCGATATTAAAATACCCTCCCATACAAAACTTCTTGGAGTGATTATAAATGATAACCTTAAATTTGACCTCCATGTGCAAAATAACATTAAAAAAGACAGGCATAAAAACTTCCCTGGCAACACCACCAAAACGACTATTTCCACTACCTACATTCTCCCATCTGTCTTATATGGTGCACCCATCATAACAACCTTCAAGTTACAGTTAAAAATAAGCTGGAGGCATGCTATAATTTCCACCAACAAACAATACTGCAGCCATTACTGTATTGTCCTTAAGGCTTTGAATTGGTTAGGACTGCCTCATCACTTAGGTTACATACAGCTTATTTCCACACACAACATTATTTACAAAGCCAATGACTGCCCTTCTTTTACTCTTAGTCTTCATTCCTATCACCCTAATAGACTACTTCAGTCTAATGAACAACATCTTAGCATATATAAACCTCACAAATCCTCCAGCCAAAGTCTCAACTTATACTATGTTGCTAAAAAATGGAATTTTAGTCCTTTGCAAATTAGAGCTACCTCACCAACTTCAAACAACTACTAAAATACTACCTAAATAAACCTTGCCTCTGCTCCTACACTACCTCAGGCAGAACTAGTCCCTCTCTCCTTCTACGTCCACCATAATTTGATTATGTTCATACAAAAGGAATTAGTAAAATGTATTTCCTAGACAAAGGACAAATATATTTTTACCTAGGCTATATTATATAGTCATCTCTGTTCCAAAATGTTCCAAAGACTGTACTCAGTGAGTTTAATGTCATCTCTATAAACTGCAGCTTGTGAATAATTTATCTGTTGACAATGTTCTTTTTCAGTTTGCTATACCGGTCCAAATATTTGCCCTCTGTATGTATAGGTTCATTCTGTATGAATTTATGAACTGAAGCTGAATTTTTACTTAGTTAACATGTCATTTGTCTGTATTAGGCTTTGTAATTACTTTATTTAACTACAACTATATTATGCCAATGTGTTTCCTCCCTTGGCCTGCTCTGAATATGAGATATTATGCCAGTCGGGCTATCTCAGTAAACAAATATCAATTAATTAATTAATTAATTAATTACTTAATTGATAGCAGGAGTCATGACACAACTACAACACCACTACTATGACTTGGGTAGGTGCAGCAAAACTACCCAATTAGGGATTTTTGAATCTTTTTGAAGTTTTGTATTTTAAACAATATGTTAATATATCCTTTTTAATAATCCTTGCAAAACAAAGACCTAAATATAGTATTTTTACATTACTCTTTCTTCTTAAATTTATTCCATTAAAAAAACAACATATTGAGGATTGTTTATTGCCTGCTGCTGAATGCAAGCAGGTAGTCAAGAAAGTGCTGAGGAGTAAGGTAATACAGAAAGCTATAACTGCCCAAGGAAAATTACTGTCAGTGATCCATGTAAAGTGCACACCTGAGATGGCAACAGGAAAGGTAGCAGGAAAAGAGAAGAGAGTTTGACATAAAACAAAGAGCACAGAAAGATGGCAGAGATGATAATGAAAAAGTGTAGAAGGAAGTACAAGTAGTTTAGGAAAACTAGAACACGAGTCAAAAATTGTAGTATTTTTATGATGCATGCTTGAGATTGGCCAGTTATAATGACTGGGAGTAGATGAGATAAGTTTAAATGTAATTTATCACCTCCTTCTAGCTTAGGTTAGTTGGATGAGTGCATATTCAGCTATCTATTACATACTTTTTTATTTTTTTATTTTATTATATTTGTTTATGTGTTGTGACGGCCTCCCTACCCTGGGCCGGTAATCAAAGAGCCTCAGTCCTCACCACTGACACTGGTGAGAGACAGTCACTAAAAACAGGAATGGATTTACACAGTATTTTTCAGATGCAGCTCTCTGCAGTAAGCACAATTTTCCCGAAAAGCACACAAGGAAATATGCTCCAGATCTAGCAATGGACTCTCCAGATCCCAGACAAGACTCACTTTGGAGTACTGTATAAAAGTTCCAAGCAGCTGACACATCTACACCTGGGTATTTGATTTTTGCACACACACACACACACACACACACACACACACACACACACACACACACACACACACACACACACACACACACACACATTCCTGTGAAAGGCTGGTAGAGATTTATTAACTGTACACCTTCTGCCCAGACTATAAGGTAAACACACTGCCACCAGTCAACTACTCTAAGGTTCTTACAAGGATATCCGATTATACTGAGTAAAATCAATACTAATATAAATGGTAGAGTGTAACTAAAGCAGTAAGACTTTTCAGAGTGGCCATGGCATCACTAAAATAAGCACAAATACTCACAAGATGTTAAAAGTATTCTCTAAAAGATGAGCCACAATGAAAGGTATAAAAATATTTAATAATAAATAATAAAATAGAGAACATGATAATACTAAATATCTAAGTACAATAAACACCAGAATTTTAATCAGAAGAGAAATAAAAATAACAGAGTTGGACAGATTCAAACAGATGCAGAAAACAATACTTAACTAATCTCACTATATTTCCTGACTGTCTAAAGAATAACTGTTCCTTAGCTAACTTAATTAATACAGCAAGGCAAGATTAGATGCTAAGATGCTTACTTCCACAAGGCAAGGTGACGGGCTTCTAACTAAAACTGAACTGAAGTAAACTAATAACTGTCTGTAATAACTGGCATAGATTTTTATATCAGGTTCCAAAGAAAACAAAACAAGCTGCTATGTGAGTTCCATCCTCTCAGTGCTGGTTATAGAACCACATTTGATCACCTGACTCTGGTACAACACACACCCAGAGCTTTACTAAGATCTGTTGCAGTATCTGAAAGCTATAGAATAATTTCAAAAACTTCTACTCTTCTCTTCCAGAATTCTTTGTTTAAACATATACATTTAATCAGTTATAATAACACTGTTGATACATTTTAACATAAGTATCTGTACAAGTAAGTGTGATAGTCAAATGACACAAAATCATTTACAAAACTCAAGCCAACTATGCTGGCATATCTTGCACATGCACTGTCCTTTTCTCCCTGGCACAGATGACAATACCTCATATCATCACATGTGTATTTTGTTTAAAGTGTATGAAATTGACTCCTTGTAACTGTTGTCTTCCCATTTATGCATGGCTGCAGAAAACAATTTTGGGGGATACACTTAATCTGCCACTGCCTTCCCTGGTAAAGTGAGAGGACCCCCCCCCCCCCATACCTCATAGTAGTTTGGATATGGAATCTAGGCTGGAAACAATTACCTGAGTGTCTGCAGGGAATGCATCAGGTTAGTAGTAACATGTGCCATTACCATATTACACTGATTTACAACTATGAATGACCTGCTCAAACATATATGCATATCTGCCAGCTAGGAAGTCAACAAGAGAACCAAGTGACATGAGGCAACGGTGCTAACCACAACATCACTGCACTGCCCTTCCAACATTAAAATAGGATTTTTATTTTTTTTTTTTTTACTATTTGGCACTAAGAGATGAAACAATGTGTATTATGTATGATGGAAATATTTGAAGAAAGTTTCTGTCAAACAATGATTTAGTACTAAATAAGGCATTAACCTTTACAGCATCTGTAGAAGCAGTTGGAAATACTACCAATTTGCAACAGGAAGTGGCTGAGTGCACCAATTGTTAAATAACTAGTTTCCCAGCAACCACCGCGTCTTTGGAATAGACTGCCAATTAACGTGAAGCACAGCACCTCTACGATACTGTTCAAAAGGAACCCAGACAAGTGGATGGAGTACCGTAAATTCTTACAGGGAATAACACCCACAACCCTCTTGAATATGGGCAGTCATTAATAAATACAGTCGTAGGTATTGACTAAAGTATCTATGGTATTATGTTGGGATGAAACGGCTAGGCTTGAAATGACCTCTAGGTTAATAGTCTAGTAACCTCCTATGATCCTATGAACAAAGAAACAAGCATGTTTCCATTGTGGTAAGGCATTATTACACAAGACAGTAATTACTGGTTAAAGAAAAAGACTATGGTAAGTGCCATACATAATGAATATGAAAATGGTAAAAATGCAGTAAAGCAAATGTAAGGTATTGTGGTAAGTACAAACAGTGAAAATGATTAAGAAGAAATGGGAAGGGATTCCAAATCTGGACATATGCAGTGTGTCCAGAACTATACAATAGGCCTGAAAACAACTATGAAATGATATGGATTACCACAAATTTGTCAGAGATGCAACTGAAAAGGGAGGGTATACAAGATCAGCATTGTCTATTAATTTTGTCACTGACTACAAGGAAGTGGTTTTCAGAGAAAAGGTATTTACTGATGAAAATGTGAGCCTGTCAGTTTCTAGGCACTAATGATACTCTACGGTAAAACACAGATGTTAGACTTCCATGTGTGTAAACAAGGTGAGTAATCTATGCTTGGTAGGGAATGATTATAGAAAATTAGCTGAATTGTTATTCTGTTAAAGATCACATCTAAAGGCATTTAACAACATTTGGTTTTTGCATAAAAAATGTTTGGATGCAAACACTTGTTTTATGCAAAAAACAAAGGTCATTTTACACCAGTTTACAAATAAAATTATTTAAAAAATTGCTTCCTAACACAGAAGACTAAACATACACAGCCATGTTTATGGCATCAATATTAATGGAGGGCAGGGGGCGGTTACAACACTTTGGGCTCCAACTCTAATAGGCAGGAATAGCTTGAGTATGTAATTATGAATTAAATTATGAAATTGCCAAACTAACTAACCATTAGATTTTGCCAAACTGTTAATTAAACGGTTTGGCAATTACATATCTTAATTCACAATTACTAACCCACGCTAATCTAACATAATTAGAACTAGAACCTAAAGAAATGTAACAGCCTCCTGCCTGCCCATTAATATTATTGCCAAAACATGGCTGCGCATATTTAGTCTTCCATGTTTGGAAGAAGATGTTTTAACTATATTTCGTTTTTAATGCTGCAAAACAAACTTATGTTTTTATACCAAAAAGTGCATGCCTGAAGATGCATGCGAACACCTTTTGGTGTAAAAACAAAAGCTTGTTTCGTACAGTTAAACCTGATCTTTAAATCTATCTCCATGACACAGAAAAATGGAACCCATACTGTAACCCATGTAACCTTGGTTCAATTAGTGAGCCTGGAACTTGAGAAATTAGCATGACAGATGGGAAAAGAAATAGTAGTATGTTGCCACCTTTCTAATTTTGGGGGTGGGTTACTTACAGGAAGCTAGGTCTCATTAGGCAGAGTGGTGGTATTGATCTTAGCTCAAAAGTACTGGAGCATACACTTACAAGCATTCTCAGTCTTAGTGGCCTTATGTGATTGCATGTCATGCATGGGAGTAGGGCATGGGCAAGGCATAAAACAAAACGTCCCTATGGCAGCAAGTATGACACCATACTACAATGTTCCAATACCCTCAGTGACTACAGTAAACATATCACATTAAGTATAAGGGGGTCAGGTGGCTCTCAGCATCTGTGAGCAAGGAGAGACATCAGCGGTAACTGATAGCTGCTTAGGGGCCAGAAAAAAAGAAAAAAGACAATTAACATACAACTACAAAATAAAAACAATAAAGTCACAGCAGGAAAAGTATTGCAGCTGTTACTATGTGCATAACAAGTTGTTGGCCAAGAGAACAGGAACACTGAAATACAGATGAGGTCTAGGACTGAGCTAGAACAGCATGTTAGTTCTACATACCACAAAGCTTCTGCAGTACCACATGTTCATAGGTTCATAGGTGTGTAATAGGCTAATGGCCCTGGAGCCTATATAAGCCTAGCCCAAAAAGATTCCCTGGCATCATGCTGCCCAAAGTTAGTTCCCAGTGCCCCTGTCAAGCAAGGCCACTGAAGTGATCCCCAGGGTGAACTTCCTATTGTCTATCCACTCATCAAGATTTCTCTTAAAGAGGGCCAGTGAAGTGCTCTGCTTGACGTGAATGGGAAGTTTGCTTCAGAGTATGGGAACTCTCTGGGTTAGGGACCCATCCCTCAAGCATGTTCTGTTTATTGTGGTAATGAGGTTTAAGTCCCTAGAACATGTGGCATGGAGGGATTGGGATTTGCTTAGGTGTAGCATATCTAGCAGCTCTGGGTCAGACATGGCTTTCTAAGTCAAGCAGAGATCACCTCTAAGTAGGCGATAAGAGACAGAGTATAGCTGGAGTTTTTTGAGTCTGACCATATAGGGCATGTGTCTAAGGCCTAAGATCCTCTTACTGAGGTATTTTTGTGGCCTTTCCAGTTGTTGTAGGTGTCTAGTGAGGTACATACCAAATGAGGCAGTGTATTCTATAATAAGTCTAATGAGGGACAAGTAGAGAGGGATTATGACCTCTTTCTTCCTGGATGAAAAACCTTCTGTAATGAGATGTGCCACATAGAAGGACTTTCTGACTACAGCGGAAATGTGATAATCAAAAGAGAGGTTGTTGTCAGCCTGTGTCCCCAGGTCTCTTATCACACCTTCGGTGTTTAGTGGATTACCGCCTATGTGGTAGTTCATAGGCACCAAATTTTTCCCAAAGAGAATGACAATGCACTTTTTGGCATTGAACTTAAGGCCATGGTTCTGGCACCAGTCATTGGTGTCAGTGAGGCCTTTTTGTAGAATGTCTACATCAGTTGGAGAATCAATAATGGCTCCCAGTTTGCAATCATCGGCAAACTTGGTCAGACAGAGTCCCTTTGTGTTGACTTGAACTTCATAGAAGTAGATACCAAACAGGAGGGGAACTAGGACCGATCCCTGTGGGACACCACTTGTAACTGGTCGTAGTCAGATTTGGAGTCTGCTACTTTCACAGTGTGGGTTCTATCAGTGATCCAGCTGGCAACCCATCTTATGACATAGGGGTTTATGCCTAGTTTAATGAGTCTATCTATGATTCCTAAGTAAGGGATGGTGTCAAAGGCCTTAGCAAGATCTAGGTAGGCTGTGTGAACTACCTTGCCCTCATCGACAGCTCTGGTGACAGACTCGAAGAAGTCTATCAGGTTGAGCAGGCATGATCTACCTTTCACAAACCCAAACTGCATGGGGTCCAGAGTTCTGACTTTCCCTATGTCCTTATTTATAAGGTCCATGATGATGCACTCCATAGCCTTACATATCACACTCATCAGGCTAATGGGGGTAGTTCCCAGGGTCTGTAGTCACTCCCCCTTTGTGGAGTGGGATGACCATAGCAGTGCGCCATTCGGTAGGAACAAAACCCGAAATGAGGCTGTGATTGAACAGGGTACTCAGGTGTGGTGCCAGTTCACTTTGTAATTCATGTAGAACACAGCCAGGGATATTATCAGGTCCCATGGAAGCAGTATTCTTGGCTTTGTATATTGCAGTTTTTACCTATGTAGCCATGATAATAGGGACTTGGCATTCTTCAGGTATTGTGATAGGCCCTTTAGGGGATGAAAAAGGGGTAAAGTTTGCACTGAACTTGTTGGCCATTATGTTGGCAATATCATTTGGTTCTGTATATGTATTGCCACTGTGCTGTAACTCAGAGCAGATCTGAGTATTACCATATAGATTCTTGACATAACTATAGAATGCCTTGTAGTTGTCTTTAGAATCTGCAGCAATTTTGTTTTCATAGCTAACTTTAGAGGATTTGATGATGGATCTCAGTTTTTTTCTGAGGCTGACAAGGGAGTTTTTCCAGTCTTGGGACTTCACCCTTTTCTGCAACAGTTTTTTCCTTCTGTTGTAGAGTTTGTTTATGGTGGGGGACCACCAGATAGGCTTCCTTTTTTTGCAGGAGAGCATGTTGGTTCTGTTTGGTATGGCCAGTTCCATGCACTTGTGTATGTGCTCATACAGTGTATCGGTGTATGATTCAGTCATGCACCTATTTTCCATTTGCATGGGTGTCGTGAAGTTAGCCACCTCTGTTTTTAGAAGTCCAAAATTGGCTTTAGAGAAGTTTTTTACAGTGGTTTCTGTTAGAAAAATATGTATTAATGTATATGTTTAGCGCTTATTAGAAGCTAAAAGGGTTAACACATTTTCATTCTATTTTATGTACAGCTTAATTCTGTATGAAATTACAAGATGCTTTTCAAACTGTAGTATGCTTTCTGAAATTGCAAGATGCTCTCTGACCTAGTATTTGCTAGCACAGCGAAATTCATGTTTATGCCTTTTGGAAATTTACTGAGAAGCAGGTGATTATCTGCTAGGTCAGGAAAATAATGAATAGAACAATACTGTTTTCTATAATGTTACTGAACTTGAAGAATCAGCTCTGTTCGTGTTATGAGAACATGCACAGCTGCAGAAATCAGATACAGTTAAACAAAGACTGCTTGAAGAAATTAACTGTAATCTGTACTTGCTTTGTGCTCGAATTAGCCATAGTACCTTGAATGGTAACATTGCATAGTGAGAAGTTGTATCTGACCGATGGTCATCAAGGCCACGTTGTTTTTCTTAGGAAGTTTTTTGTAAACTTGATATGCCAGCAGAAAATCATGGACAAACAGCTGCTATGAAATAATATTGAAAGAACTTGTGATTTATTACGTCAGCTTAGTAGGCAATGCTTTGTAAGAAATGTATAAGAATAGCTTCACTTCCTGATTCTAGTTAGACAAACTCTGTATTAGCACATTTTTGTCTCCTTGCTGCAAGATTAAAGTGCCTTAACCTGAACCTGCCATGTGTTGATCTTTTTGAAGTTGTTTTTTCCTTTGACAGATTGGTCCTTTGGACCGGAAACTCTCACTTCGCCTCAGGTCAGATGGGCCAGGTGGCATGAAACCATATGGGGAAGAGACCACATCGGTTCTTCTGCTCTGAAAGACCTCCGACTGAATTGTCGTTCAAAAGAGGCCAGCCACTTTTCTGATCTGCGACTGGAGGACGAGTTAACAGTTTTCCATTGAACTTGGTGATCAAGCACGGAGGCTCAGGTAAGGTGAGATTTACCTTTTTTTCTGTTTTAGATCAGGGACTTGATTTGAATCATCTGTCAGGAGATTTGTTTTATACAAGTCAGGGACAGAAAGATTGCAGTCTTGTCATAGATCAGGGAAACAGACTAGGTAAGGCAGTTATTCTAGATAAACTGTGAAAAAGAAAAATCGTGGTACCACGTGAAAATAAGAAGGGTTACATAGCATTCTAACAGTCAGAACAATATGAGTAATAAGTGCACAAAAAGTTCCCAAGATCCACCGTTAACTGAAGATGCAAAATATATGCAATTACAGCATGCCGACAATGTTAGGTACTATACAAAAAGGGTTAATAAATATGAATTTGATGGCAAATTAGAAAAATCTTCATTTATTAAACTTGTCAAACAGCTTAAAACCAACGCAAAAGGTCAGGTAAAAAAAGCAACATCAATTAGGCATTCCTCAGGCACACAGGTGGATTGAGGAAGCAAACCGTAGGGAACAAAAAGGTAATAATTCAAAAGCTATGTTCTTAGATAAAGAAGACAATAATTTGGTAACAGCATCAGCCCCTCCGCCCCATCTGCTTCCCGCACCAGAATATGAAGTGAGTGGACAAGCTGGTCCACCTCCGCTATACCCAGCTGTCACCGCAAAGCCAAGACCATATGTCAGAGATCCCATCGAGACTAGGTCTCAAACACGTAACTTAAGAGGGGATACCGAGTTATATCAAATGAACAAAAATTCACAAGCTATGAGTGAAGAAGAGATATGTCCATTCATAGAAGTACCAAATCCTCAGGCAGGACAGGCAGGGCAGGACCCGACTCTCCTAGTATATAGACCGTGGACACCGGAAGACATCCGGAAAGCCACAGAGGGAATTCCCCATCCAAAAGTTAATTTTAGAAAATTCTCAGAAGACTTACAGGGCATGAGGTTAAGTTATCATTTAAATGGAGAAGAAGTAGAAAAAGTAGTTAGACAAATCGTAGGTCCAGATTGGTACATGATCAGTGGCAACTGGAATCCCCGTGACACAGAACACAAGCCACTCACACATAGCAACGCAGAACTGGATAACAGAGTAAAAGGCCTAACAGACCAAATCTCTGAGAAATGGAAGCCTAGGGCAGACTGGACTTGCATTAATCAATGCATCCAACAAGAAGGTGAAACTGTTGACAGATATTATGCTAGATTATTAGAGTGTTTTAATAACCATTGTGGAATGCAGTTACCTGAAGACCAAACACATGATTCCCCGTATGAGCAGCAGCTAAAGAATGCATTTTTGAAAGGCAGTATTTTGCCTATAAGCAGCTTTATTACAAAGCACATGGTAGACCATCGTACAAGTAGATTACAGTCACTACTTGAATATGCTAGACATGTCGAAAGGCATTTTAACAGTAAAAAGAAAAAGAAAGCCCAAATATTTTCTGTAGAAGATGGAGCAGAAGTTTATGTAGTACAATCCGGGAAAAAGGGCAAGAAAAATGCCCAGGGAAACAAACAATCTGATAAGCGATCAGAGGAGTTTGAAGAGAGAAAGAAAAGGGGTGAATGTTTTAAGTGCGGAAAAAAGGGACATTTAGCAAGGGATTGCAAGCAAAACAAGAAGGTAGCCATGGAAGATAAGGAGGGTGAGGACTGACTATATGATAGTCAAGAATCACTAGAAGGGAGTAACCGAGAAAAGACAAATGCAAGTGTGATAGAGGGAGTAGAGAATGTGATAGAAGAAATAGAGGAAGTGCAAGAAATTGCAGATGGTGAAGAAAGTGAAATTTTAGACTTAGCATTATTGAGCTTAGAGCTCTATTTAGCAGACACAAAACTGGAAGTTACACTTCTGGTAGAGAGGAGGGAAGTAAAATTCTTGTGTGACTCAGGGGCTTCACGGACCCTGATACATCCTTCCAAACTACCAGAAAATTCAGAATCATTTGATTACATTCTAGTGAAAGCAGCTAATGGACAGCTGTATCGGGAGCCACTCTCCCATAACATAGCAATAACTGACCCTGTTTCAGGGATGACCCAGAAAAGCAAAATTGTTGTTTCTGCAAAATGCCCGGTAAACCTTTTGGGCAGAGATCTTATGCAGATATTTGGCATAGCAGTAGTTCCAACTATGCAGGGTATGGAAGCACAGCGACAAATGGATACTTTTGTGGTGTGACCAGAGGGCAAATATTTTATTGGTACAGCCAGGACTTGGTCACGACTGGTCCAGGGGCAGTAACCGAAGAACTGATGAATGTAGCCATCAGTAAGTCCCCCTCCCTTGACACTGATATACAGCATTTGTTGCACTGTACTCTGTATTATTGTAGCACACCAGGACCTGATAAGGAATATGAGCAAGAACTGTTCAAAAACCATGCAAACAGATTAGTATTACATAATCTGTACTGGGACACAGAAGGGAACAGTGTAGTTAGCTGTTCATTGCCCCAGGAATTCTTTGCACTCTATAAATCTAATCGATTACCACATGTTAGTTTAACTAAGGACAAGAATGTGAAATGGGCAGACCTAGGAGAAAGAGTCACAAAGTGGGAAAAACAGACAGAGTTAGAACTGTCAGAACAGGGAGTACAGAAGCAGAAGTTAAATTGGATAACACAGACACACCCAGCTGTACACTTGCAGTCTAGCGAGGACAGCTGATTAGCACTCTTACTAGAAGAGAAGAAAATGCCTTACAGAGCATACCAGAAACTCTCTGGTCATCAGGGAAATCAGATGTAGGACTAATTCGTACAGCAGGACCAGTTACTATCACACCAAAATCAGCATTTAGACCATAAAAGAGACAGTATCCCTTAAGGAAAGATGCAGAAGTAGGAATCAAACCTATAATAGCAGCTTTACTTAAGGAAGGAGTACTGATAGAATCTCCCGATTCACCATGTAATACACCCTTATTTCCTGTCAGGAAATCAAATGGAGAATGGCGTATGGTCCAAGATTTACAATCTGTAAATGACGCAGTAATACCTAGAGCACCTACGGTGCCAGATCCACACACCCTATTGAATGATTTGAAGCCTCAACAGAAGTATTTTTCTGTGGTAGATATTAGCAATGCGTTCTTTTCGATACCAATACACCCTGACAGCCAACATTGGTTTGCATTCACATTTCAGGGGAAAAGTTATACATACACTCGACTACCACAGGGGTATTGTGAAAGCGCAACAATATTCGCACAAGAAATGGCAAGCAACTTGGTGGGATTTAGCTCACCAAGAGGCAGTCAGATTTTACTTTATGTAAACAACATCCTGCTGGCAGCCCCCACCCAGCAAGAATGCAGAGAAGATACCATAGCATTACTACAATTTCTAGCCACTCAAGGACATAAAGTAAACAAAAACAAGTTGCAGCTTTGGAGAAAGCAGGTTAAATACCTGGGATATGTAATATCCAAAGAAGGCAAAACATTATATGAAGATAGGAAAATAGCAATTTTACAAGCACCAAAACCGACTACCAAGAAGGAAATGATGTCCTTCCTGGGTGCGACTAATTTCTGTCGGAGTTGGATTCCAAACTATGCCTTGGAGTCTGCTCCACTCACCAACTTGATATACAAGAAGCCTATGGCAGCACAAGATTTACTACAATGGACACCAGAAGCAGAATCAGCTTTCTGCAAACTGAAACAATTGATAGCATCCTCATTAGTTTTAGGATTACCAAACTATCATAAACGTTTTTTCCAAACTGTAGATTGTAAGCAAGGTTATATGACATCAGTGTTAACACAGCAACATGGGGATAAGCAACGCCCCATAGCTTACTATTCATCACAGCTAGACCTAGTGGCGTGATCCTTGCCCCACTGTGTACAAGCAGTAGTCGCAGCTGCAATGGCAGTACAGGCTTCGGCCTCGGTAGTGTTGTTCCACCCTCTCACATTGAGAGTGCCTCATGCAGTCGTGATTATTTTACTGCAAGAAAAAGTAGCATATCTTTCTCCTGCTAGACATCTCTCCTGTATGACTATACTCTTGAGCCAACCTCATATGACAATAGAATGATGTACAACTTTGAATCCGTCTACCTTGCTCCCAACCCCTGCGGATGGCTCACCACACAGCTGCCTGCAGGAGATTGAGCAAAAGACACTGCCTAGAAAAGATCTAATGGACGTTCCCTTGGATGATGCCGAGGTGACATATTACGTGGACGGCTCATGCAGAAGGGGTCCTACAGGGCAGAACCTAGTGGGGTATGCAGTAGTTTCTGATACTGAGATTTTAGAAGCAAAGTCTTTACCACACAACTTATCTGCACAAGCAGCAGAATTGATTGCCTTGACCAGGGCATGTACCTTGGCAAAGGGTAAATGTGTGAACATTTTTACTGACAGCCAGTACGCTTTTTCTACTGTACAATGTTTTTGCGCAACAGTGGAAGAATAGAGGAATGATAACATCTACTGGTAAACCGATTAATCATGTGCAGTTTATTTTAGATTTGTTAGAATCTATTCAGTTACCTCAGAAAGTAGCCATTTGTAAATGTTTAGCTCATACCAAGCAACAGGATAGGATTTCAAAAGGTAATGCGAGAGCTGATACAGCTGCAAAGCAGGCAGCTTCAGCTTCAGAAGTATTTCTTTTGAGTGAGGAATTACAACCTTCTGAGATTTTAGATTTAGAAATGTTAAAAACAATGCAGACACTTACTAAGAAAGTAGAAAAACAGAAATGGATAAAACGAGGAGCAATTCTTGAGAAAGGGCTGTACATCTCCAAAGAAGGAAAACCGATTTTGCCGTCTAATTTGTTTAGATATGCAGCTTTGTTGAGCCATGGGCAGTGCCATGTCGCAACAGGGGGGATGGTACAGTTAGTGAACCGAGTGTTCACAGCATATGGATTTACAAACTACACAAAAAATGTTTGTGCAGCATGCCATGTTTGTAACAAGCATCATGCACAAGGGGCATTGAAGCCTAAGCAAGGGAGTTTCCCAACACCACCGTACCCGTTCCATACTATCTGTATGGATTTCATAGAACTGAACAAATGTAAAAATAAGAAGTATTGTCTTGTCATTATAGATATGTTTTCCAAATGGGTGGAAGCTTTTCTGACCAAAAATCCAGATGCAGCTACTGTTGCAAAAGTCCTTGTTAAAGAAATTATTCCTAGATTTGGCATACCGGAAATGATCTACAGTGACAATGGCACACACTTTGTAAATCAAACTATACAACAGTTGAGCCGATACTTCGGAATTTCCTTAAAGAACCATTGTGCATACCACCCACAATCCGCAGGATTAGTAGAGAGGCATAATGGGGTTTTGAAAAACAACCTTAGGAAATTAATTAGTGAGACACAAAAGAACTGGATGCACTGCCTGCCTCTGGCACTGTTGAGCATGAGAACTGTTCCAAATGCAAAGGGGTTAACTCCTTTTGAAATACTGTTTGGGAGGGCATATTATATACCTTAATGGAAACCTCTCATGTCTGCAGACCAGGAAGCTGACAGTTCACTTGCAGAATATATGAGATGACTTTTAAGTAATAAACAACTTTTAGTAATAAAGTCCAGATACGGAGGAGTGAACACAGCTGTTGGAGATATATCAAAAAACTCAAACGTACTGAAAACTTACTAAAAACACAAATTTTAATCGAGTAAGCGCTTTCACCTACTTGGCTTCTTCAGACTCGTATATGAAAACATAAAAACATTTACAAACAGTGTATAAATAGTCTTAGAAGGCGGGAAATGCTAGTCATTAACTCCACCCAGAACAATAAAATTAAAGGAACAATTCATTCTGTTAATAATGCTCCGTAAACAGATTAAATAGTAATATCTACAAACAACTAACATCTTCAAGCAGGCAAAGTCTCAGTGCTGCAAATTAACATGACATAAGGCTGACAACCACAGCTAAATATGCCTACAAGTAAAAAATACACAAAAATGTCAAAGAATTAAAAGTGGTGTATCAAAAGGTTAAAAGTAATGTATATGTTCTAGTATAATGTAATATCTACTTAAAATCTAATCTGATCTAAAATGCACATAGACGAGAAATTCTAGTCTCAAACACTGTCATAAAAAGATGGCAGATATATAGTAAGCTAACAGAACAAATAACAACAAAACTGATATACCTGTTAATGAGCTTTGAGTCTTCTCATTCTCAGGAAAGGTTTGACAGATAATTTTGCATTCAATCCTGGTGGTACATCTGATCTAAGCTTCATTATCCACATGTTCTCCCTAGCTTCTGTATGTGTTCTTATATCGCCTCCTCTCATATTCACTTGTATCTGTTCTAGGATTCTAAAAGTAAACGTATGTGTATGATCAGATTCCATGACGTGTTTAGCAAGTGCATTATTTCTGTGTTGCATTCTTATTGAATAAAGGTGCTCACGTATACGATCTTTTAGATATCTATTCGTTTTTCCAATATAGAATGAAGCACATTTCTGACAAGTAGCTATATATACAACATTTACAGATAAACAATTCCCATTAGCTTTCAAATAATAAGTGTGTTGGCTGACTGGGTGAACAAACATGACATCATTATTAATGTAGGGACAGTAATTACAACTACCACAGACACGAGTGCCAGTAGAAGTGCCTGTGGGTAAGGCCTCAGATATTTTCCTTTCACATAGAATCTTTTTAAGGCTTTTCTTGTTCTTGTATCTGAATAGGGGACACTCACCTACCCTATCCCTGACCTGTGTGTCAATTGTGAGTATATTCCAGTGGGCTTTAACCACTTCCCTAATTCTCCAGGCATCAGTTGTATAGAACATAGTGAAAGCTGTATCATGAGTATTGTGTATATTAGTTGGTAATGGTTCCTCAGTTGGTAACCTCTTATCTGAGAAATAAGGTGCTGCAATACCTAATCTAGAATCTTGTACACATTCAAATCCCTTTACTATCTCGTGGTCCTTATAGCATCGTTGGGATAACGATTATATAAGTCATCCAGGTCTTTTTCATAGCCTGTGGTAGTAGGGTTATATCGTGAAGCCCTCATTGCCTGTCCCTTAACAACATTTCTATAGATGTATTGGGGATGCATACTCTGACGATGCAGAAGGGTGTTGATGTGACATTTCTTCCTAAAAACACCAGTGTTGACTAGTCCGTTGGGCAGTTTCTCAACATAAACATCAAGATAAGTTATTTTAGTTGTAGATATCTCATGACTAAACTTAATATAAGATGTAACATTATTCAGATGTTCAATGAATTCATGGAGTGCATGTATGGGACCTCTCCAAATGAAGAAGAGGTCATCTACAAAACGTCTATAGAACAAAATATGTTCTACAAAACTAGGCAATTCATACATGTACGTATTCTCCCATTCTGCCATGAACAGGTTGGTGTAGCTATTGGCACACGAAGTGCCCATAGCCACGCCATCCTTCTGCAAAAAACACTTATCTTCAAAAAAAAGATATTATTATGTAAGACGACTTCTAGCAATGACATAAGTAGCATGATCCTTGGTTCAGGCAACTTAGAAACCCTTTGCAAATGTTTAGTCAGGAAGTCAATGCCCACAAGGTTCGGAATAACAGTGAATAATGATTTCACATCCATTGTTACAAAGGTTAATCCCAAAGTATCTGTCACATCTTTCAAACAGTCATACAAATCAACTAGAAACTGTTTTGTATCTTTCAGAATGAACCTATTCATGTCTACAATTGGTCTTAAATTGTGCTCGATAAAAATAGAGGAAGGTTCAGTGATCCATCCCCTGCCTGCTACTATAGGTCGAAGGGGAGGGTTGACCATATCTTTATGTATCTTGGGAAGTCCACTGATTAATGGAATCAGTGGTGATTGAACGTCAAGAAATAAAAACAATTGATTATCAATGGTATGGCTGTTCAAAAGTCCCAATAAAAATGAATGTACTCTATTAGAAAATATCTTCACAAGATCTAAATCTAATGGCTGATAAAACTGTATATCATCTAACATACGTAACATCCTGCTGGCATAGTCATCATAGCCCATGACTATAATCCCCCCTCCTTTATCAGCCGGTCTGATGCATAGGGAGGGGTCATTAGAGAGATCTTTCAATGCTTTATTCTCATTGAACGTGAGATTATATTTGTTATGTGTGTGTTGATCACTGTCCCTCATCCTATATAGGTCATCTTCAACCAATTGACTAAAGGCTGAAAGTAGGGGGTGTAATGGAGGAGTGAAAACACTAGGGCGGTGGAATGGTGATGGATGTACAGAATGTACACCACTATCATTGAAATGTAACTTCAACGAAAGATTGCGTATGTATAACTTAAAATCCCTCATTGTTTCTTCAAATACACTACGTGTGGAGGGTATGAACGATAAGCCCTTAGATAATACAGATAATTCTTCATTGGTTAAAGCACGTGTGGATAGGTTGAAAACTAAGTTTTCCCCTTCCCTTTGCTTTCCCACATTTTCTTGATATTCTTGTTGGATGGCTGTTCGAACGACAGCTTCCGCTTCTGACGCCCTCTGCTCAGAGATCTCGCCCTGCCTCCCTTGTGATCTACTCTGATCGGAAAAGGGTTCCTGATATTAAATGTGGGGGTATTCCTAGAACCAGGGGTACCGATTTCTTCTTGTAAATTTAAAGTGGACTGTATAGGTGCCTTAACCTTACTTCTCACAACTAGTGGTAAACTGCCAGCTGTATTGGTGTTATTCTCTGTACAGGGTTGTAGAGTACCAACTCTATTAATAGTGTCATCTGTATCATGTGTAACAATAATAACATCCGAGGTGCAAACACTATCATTGTTCTGTCATTGCTAGAAGTCGTCTTACATAATAATATCTTTTGTTTTGAAGATAAGTGTTTTTTGCAGAAGGATGGCGTGGCTATGGGCACTTCGTGTGCCAATAGCTACGCCAACCTGTTCATGGCAGAATGGGAGAATACGTACATGTATGAATTGCCTAGTTTTGTAGAACATATTTTGTTCTATAGACGTTTTGTAGATGACCTCTTCTTCATTTGGAGAGGTCCCATACATGCACTCCATGAATTCATTGAACATCTGAATAATGTTACATCTTATATTAAGTTTAGTCATGAGATATCTACAACTAAAATAACTTATCTTGATGTTTATGTTGAGAAACTGCCCAACGGACTAGTCAACACTGGTGTTTTTAGGAAGAAATGTCACATCAACACCCTTCTGCATCGTCAGAGTATGCATCCCCAATACATCTATAGAAATGTTGTTAAGGGACAGGCAATGAGGGCTTCACGATATAACCCTACTACCACAGGCTATGAAAAAGACCTGGATGACTTATATAATCGTTTATCCCAACGATGCTATAAGGACCACGAGATAGTAAAGGGATTTGAATGTGTACAAGATTCTAGGTTAGGTATTGCAGCACCTTATTTCTCAGATAAGAGGTTACCAACTGAGGAACCATTACCAACTAATATACACAATACTCATGATACAGCTTTCACTATGTTCTATACAACTGATGCCTGGAGAATTAGGGAAGTGGTTAAAGCCCACTGGAATATACTCACAATTGACACACAGGTCAGGGATAGGGTAGGTGAGTGTCCCCTATTCAGATACAAGAACAAGAAAAGCCTTAAAAAGATTCTATGTGAAAGGAAAATATCTGAGGCCTTACCCACAGGCACTTCTACTGGCACTCGTGTCTGTGGTAGTTGTAATTACTGTCCCTACATTAATAATGATGTCATGTTTGTTCACCCAGTCAGCCAACACACTTATTATTTGAAAGCTAATGGGAATTGTTTATCTGTAAATGTTGTATATATAGCTACTTGTCAGAAATGTGCTTCATTCTATATTGGAAAAACGAATAGATATCTAAAAGATCGTATACGTGAGCACCTTTATTCAATAAGAATGCAACACAGAAATAATGCACTTGCTAAACACGTCATGGAATCTGATCATACACATACGTTTACTTTTAGAATCCTAGAACAGATACAAGTGAATATGAGAGGAGGCGATATAAGAACACATACAGAAGCTAGGGAGAACATGTGGATAATGAAGCTTAGATCAGATGTACCACCAGGATTGAATGCAAAATTATCTGTCAAACCTTTCCTGAGAATGAGAAGACTCAAAGCTCATTAACAGGTATATCAGTTTTGTTGTTATTTGTTCTGTTAGCTTACTATATATCTGCCATCGTTTTATGACAGTGTTTGAGACTAGAATTTCTCGTCTATGTGCATTTTAGATCAGATTAGATTTTAAGTAGATATTACATTATACTAGAACATATACATTACTTTTAACCTTTTGATACACCACTTTTAATTCTTTGACATTTTTGTGTATTTTTTACTTGTAGGCATATTTAGCTGTGGTTGTCAGCCTTATGTCATGTTAATTTGCAGCACTGAGACTTTGCCTGCTTGAAGATGTTAGTTGTTTGTAGATATTACTATTTAATCTGTTTACGGAGCATTATTAACAGAATGAATTGTTCCTTTAATTTTATTGTTCTGGGTGGAGTTAATGACTAGCATTTCCCGCCTTCTAAGACTATTTATACACTGTTTGTAAATGTTTTTATGTTTTCATATACGAGTCTGAAGAAGCCAAGTAGGTGAAAGCGCTTACTCGATTAAAATTTGTGTTTTCAGTACGTTTTCAGTACGTTTGAGTTTTTTGATATATCTCCAACAGCTGTGTTCACTCCTCCGTATCTGGACTTTATTACTACTGTGATTATTTTATTGGATACCATAGGAGGAGAGTTTACTCCACCTTTGAGCTACTTTTCCTTGTAATAAACAACTTTTGCAGTTAAATTCTGTTTCAGATAAAGAACAAACCAGACCATCGGAAGCAGCAGTAGTCCCAGGCATGTGGGTCTGGGTGAAAGTCATCAAGAGGAAGAACTGGACATCACCAAAGTGGGACCAAGTGCTACTGTCAACACCCACTGCAGTCAACATCGCAGAGCGAGTGTCCTGGATTCATCTGACACACTGTAAATTGGTTAAAAACTTTGAACTGGACAAAAAACTTGTTACTGTTACACAAGAACAAAATGACCAGATATGGAGCAAATAGAAATACAGAACAACCTCAGAAGTATTGCATGATCATTCTGTTAACTATACTGATAACATTAATCTTTTTGCTGTGGCCTTTCCTTTTTCCAGCCACACGAGCTGAACTGAATAAACGAGATGCATTACTCATAGACTGGTATCCGAACTTTAACACTTACCAAGCAATTAAATATGTGTATGCCAAAACTTTTAATGTTTCGAATTGCTGGATTTGCACAGCTATACCAACAGCATACGGGGGATTGTTAATGACTGCTGTCCCCCTAGGGGTCAATGAGACCTGGGAAAATTTGATTTTTGATACTACAAATGTGAAATCACAAGACAAAATAGCATTGTACCTGCCTGTTACACAAAAGGGAATTGTATGTTTTTACAAAAAGGATACTGTTCAGGTGGGTTGGAGCAATTGTAATGATACTGTTCCTTACAAATGTTATATCAAAGCTAATAATGCAGGTTATATTTGTGATACAAACTATGACTCATATTTTGAATTAATGAACAAAACGGTTGATGAAGTACAACGTAATCCTGTTCTTTTTAAACAACTATTATTGATAAGAAAATGTTTCATGCAGGGCAAGTATATATTAATACTAAAGTAGAGAATTGTTATTTTGTGTGTGGGAAAAAGGCATACAAATGGTTACCTGAGAACTGGTCTGGCAGTTGTTTTTTGGGTTACCTGGTTCCGGCCATATGACACACTGCAGTTTTGCCTCAGGGAAGAATTTAAAATGTCAGAGAGGTCACCAAGAAACCTGGAAATCCAATCAAGAGACCTGAGAATCCAGTGGGATGAATTGAAGCAGGCTGAAGGAACCATAACTCCGTGAAAAATAAAGATAAACTAACACACATGGACTTGAGTGACACTATTATATCGTGGGCAGGTATAGCCCCTGCATATGGCGCAGTGAAATCAATTTGGGAGCTGAGAAAACTGTCCAAACTTCTCAAAGTAATGAGCAATGCAACTTTTTCTGCTCTTGAATTAGTAACTGATGAACTGAACACTATGAGAACTGTGGTGCTTCGAAACCACATGGCTCTCGACTTCACCATAGTAGCGAAAGGTGGTACGTGCGCTTTAATAAAAGGGGAGTGCTGTTCGTATATTCCTGACAACCAGCATGAGATAAACAACCATCTTGAGGTAATTCAGCAAGTGTCGGTCATGACCAAACCAGGCCCAAACTCACTGATGGATTTTTTCCAGAATTTGTTTGGGGGGGTGGGGTAGCATCCTAATGAACATCCTGACTGCCATTTGTGTGGGATTACTCCTGTTAGGAGTGTGTGTTTGTTGTGGTTTTCCCTGCATGAAAAGATTGATCAAAGATTTTATAGACATGTCAGTTTCTGAGACTTTGTATCAAAGTACTGAAATTGAAGAGCTGTTAAAAAATTAAACACTTTCATAAGTCTAAACTGAATGACTCTCTTAACTGCAAATTCTGAATAGAAAGAGGTTAGGAGAAGAAGCAAACTGTTTATACTTTTGAAAATAGAATAAAAAGTATTAACGGGGGAAATGTTAGAAATATATGTATTAATGTATATGTTTAGTGCTTATTAGAAGCTAAAAGGGTTAACACATTTTCATTCTGTTTTATGTACAGCTTAATTCCTTATGAAATTACAAGATGCTTTTCAAACTGCAGTATGCTTTCTGAAATTGCAAGATGCTCTCTGACCTAGTATTTGCTAGCATAGCGAAATTCATGTTTATGCCTTTTGGAAATTTACTGAGAAGCAGATGATTATCTGCTAGGTCAGGAAAATAATGAATAGAACATTACTGTTTTCTATAAAGTTACTGAACTTGAACAATCAGCTCTGTTCGTGTTATGAGAACATGCACAGCTGCAGAAAAGACAGATACAGTTAAACAAAGACTGCTTGAAGAAATGATCTGTAATCTGTACTTGCTTTGTGCTCGAATTAGCCATAGTACCTTGAATGGTAACATTGCATAGTGAGAAGTTGTATCTGACCGGTTGTCATCAAGGCCACGTTGTTTTTCTTAGGAAGTTTTTTTTTTGTAAACTTGATATGCCAGCAGAAAATCATGGACAAACAGCTGCTATGAAATAATATTGAAAGAACTTGTGATTTATTACGTCAGCTTAGTAGGCAATGCTTTGTAAGAAATGTATAAGAATAGCTTCACTTCCTGATTCTAGTTAGACAAGATCTGTATTAGCACATTTTTGTCTCCTTGCTGCAAGATTAAAGTGCCTTAACCTGAACCTGCCATGTGTTGATCTTTTTGAAGTTGTTTTTCCTTTAACAGTTTCCTTTGGGGGGGTGAGGGTGGGATGTGGCTATCCATGGTGATTAGCTTGTGGTCAGATCTGATCAGTGAGGAGTTGATTACTGGTGTAGAGCAACAGTCGCCCATGTTAGTAATGACCAGGTCAAGGATGTTTCTACCCATGGTGGGTGTAAGAATGAATTGGCCCAGGGCATTAGAATTAATGAATTCCTGAAAACGAGCAAGTGTGTTGGTACATGAGTAATTTTCTAAGTTAATGGAGTTAAGTTAAAGTCTCCCAGTATATGAGTACTGGGTTGTACCCTAATATTTTCCAGTGTGTTTACGAATGTGGAGTGGAAAAGTCTTGGGACATGGTGGGGGATGTATAGCCGGCTACAACCTGGATTGCAGCTTTACCCAATGTTAGTTGTACCTGAAGTATCTCTGAAGTGGTATGTTGGGCTACTAGTCTGGAGGTGTGCATATCCTTTATGAATATGGAGACACCACCGCCTTTAGTGCTTCGGTCCAGGTTTAGGGGCCGAAAGGTGTAGTATGAATTATAGCCTGGTAGTACTGGGGTGCTCTCTGGAGCCTTGAACCAGGTCTCAGTCATTGCACAGATATTGATGTTTTCTATTTTAAGGAGTGCTTTGAGCGAGTGCATTTTGAGATTTAGATTTCTAGTGTTGAGTAGCATAACCCTCAGATTTCATTTGCTTGTAGCTCTTATGATGGTAATTTTGCCTTCAGGACATTGCCTAAAAAGGCACTATAGAGGTGGCAAGAGCCTTGGCCAGTATCCAGAATCCCTGGGGTGACAGGTGCAGGCCATCTCTGGGAAAGCATCAAGGTCTGTCAATCATGTCATCCCAGTCAGACAGATACTGGATCCCCTTAGAATGACACCAGAAACTTAGTCAATTGTTGAAGTCAATCATTTTCTGCTTATACTGTGGTATCATTCTGAGTGACGGTAGGATGGTACTCAGAGCTAGAGTCATACCTGCCTGGGCTACAAGATCCGAGAGCTCCTCTATGTCTCTTTTCATGTAGTCCAGGGAGGTACGTCTCAGGTTATTCACACCAATATGGACAATGATAGAGTCATATTTGTACCTGTTGTGGAATGATCTAAGAGTATGTGTTATGTGGTGGATACTGGCACCCGACAGGCAGCTGACAGTAACTTTCTCCTTATTCAACCTAGTGAGTGGGACATCAGTGTGCCTTACTATTGAGTCACCTATGACTAGTGTATTGGATAAGTTGTTTTGCCCTATGTGCTTTGGTTGAGTGGCACACTGTTTATGTGAGCTATGTGTTTCATGGTTTGTGCTGGGATGTGGTGGTTGTTTGCATTTCTGCCTCAGAGGTCTCTGTTGTTTGGGCAGATTTTTATTGAGAGCCTCTGCAAAAGTAGGTTGGTGTTTTGTGTTACAATTTGAGGGTTGTGTGGTGTATGTTCTGGAGAGCTATGTGTTGAATGTGGTGTGGTGCAGATGTTAACTTTCTCCTCTTGACTGACTAATCCAGTCTTGGCTGGAGAGTACTTGGCTTCCATTTTGGCTATTTATGTGCATCTCTCACAAGTCATAGTGTTGGGAGGTAAGAGGAGAGGGTTGTCTGTGTACATGAGGCAGTTGCTACACTGCCTCAGGATGCCCAAGTTCACCAGGTTGACAGGAGAAAGCACAGGGAACATGCCTAGATATGAGCTCAATATATTAAGTACTGAAGCCTTTTACAGGAAAAATGTCACTCAAAGTGTCTGAGTCTGTACAGAGCACTGCCAAACACCTAAGGGGAAACTACTATGTAGACTCTGAAAATTTAAAGATGAAGTATTTAGGCAGCTATTCTGAAGTAAGGAAGAAATCAAGCAGTGCTTACTGAAAATAAAGAATTAGCTTGTCAAGAATAATGAAAAGAGGGGAGTCACATGAATGGCTACTGCCTGGCTACTACTAATGCCGATCTCACCACAGCTTCACTCTGTTGGGATACAATACTCCTTTGCTTCTTCTCTCACCAGAAGCAAAATGTTAGCACCAATCCCAAGAAGAGAAGCAGGCCACGGCCTGTTGGGTGATCCACAGTCTTGTTCCAGATGACGCAAGGGTCTGCAGGGTTGTACAGACACTCACTTTCCAACAAGAAAGACTCAGGAATTGATATACTCTGCTCCTACTCTCACCAGGATCAGAATATAAGCACAGATTCCAAGCTGTCATGTGCTAAAACCTAATGTAAAACATGGAGTTACGGAAACTAGATGGGGCTGAAATGCTGTTTAAGGTGAACTAGAATGAATGGATTATGAATGGATTATGTGCATAAGCCTACATTACACCAAGTCAAAAAGGAAATGTTCATATTTGTGAGGAAATTGTTATTAGTAACCCAGTATTATGTATGGTATAGTCTATGTTACCATGAACTAAAGACATTTTTGCACCAGTAATAGGGGAAAGGTTTGCATAGGATCAGTTCAAGCAATAACCGAGAAGAAACACTCTCAAGTACTCATGTTTTTTTAATTTTATAATATTTACTGGATTTTTCATAAAATAGAACAACTCCACCTTACACAGTTTCCATCAAAAACCTGATGTTCATAAATGAATGAAGAAACAAGATTAAAAGTGAAGAAAGGAAATGACAAAAATACCCTTGTTTCATCTAATAATCACATCTTATTTATAACTAGTTGATCATATACACCACTCAGCTGTTATGAGATTCTCACATACTCACTACACCACTAGCTGTCTTTGGCATAGTTATGGCAGACTTTGTTTACTCCCACTCAACTTGCTCCACCTGATGGTGGGTGTCAGTCAAATTTAAAAGTGGGGACGAGGTGGATCATGTGGTCATTGTATGCAGCCAACATGGATATCCCATTATAAGCTCCAGGAGATAATGCTGAAGAGAAATGAAAATGAGTGGTGGGGTGATTTTAATACAGTGGTAGACTAGGCTTGGAGAGGCTATTTGGAAAAAGTGACTATAATGGTATTACTTTCCTTAAGCCCACCAGTTTTTCCTCTCATTTAGGTAACATTTGACCATTATCATACATCAAAGCTAGTTTCAGTAAAGCAAGCTACATTTCAATGTGCTGTCTGTAATAGCTGTTTGGATGAGAGAGGTGGAATAAGTCTTATGAAGAACACTTAGTACACAAACTTACTTTGATGATATTCTGGTGGCAAGCAAAGATCTTTTGAACAATTGAAAATGCCTGACAAAGGATAAATGACCATGGGTCTGGAGCTAACAGATGTGCCTTGGAATTGAATAAACTCCATGGTGTAGGCTTCGCGTGAAGTCTACACGGAATTCATATGTTAGCGCAATGAGCAGCAATACTAATCTCATATTCCTGCTGCTCATCATGCTTGCACAAATACAAGTAAGGTATTGTGGCTAGCAACAGTGCTGTCACTGCAGAACTGTGCAGAACACCATGACCACAGAAACATGAAGCATTCAAGTTTGCCTACAAGAAAGCCTGCTTGGCATGATTGCGTGAACAGCCACAATGACCACCAGGGTTGAGAATACTGCACTAACAGCAGTAATAACACAGTAAAAAGAGTACTGAGTGCTTTGTACACAACAACAATTATTTTGTAGAATGAAATAATGAGGGGAGGCAAGGGCAAATACAAGGAAACTTACACTAGGCAGGGAAAGTGTGCTGATGAAAATGGGCCCAGACATGAATGATAGGAATGAATAAAGAAGAAGAGGGTATAGTAAATATGGCAGTGTCCCCAAGATATGGTGTGTCAATGGATGTACACTTCATAGTCAAGTCAGTAGCATAATATTAAGCACATATGTAGGTAGCACAGTAAGTACTGCTGTTTATACCTCCTGTGTGAGTATAGTTTATTATATCATCCCACATGACAGTATATATGTGATGGTCACACAAGGTTACAGGCTAATGGATGTGAATGGTTGTGATATAAACATCACTGACATGCTCACTGGAGAGAAGATTTATCAAGGGCGGTATAACCAAAAAGGAGTAAGTGAATAGTCTAAAGATCTGCAAAATGATTTGCTTGAATATGACTGACATGTCAGCATACCTCTCAACCAATCATGGACACATAGCAACAGACTCCTGGACAAATGTCAATGGAAACAGGCACAATCAAAGACACTTTTAAAATACTATGACCACTAATCTGTGGCATTGACAGAATATGTGAGTGTAACTTATATATGTTCTGCAGGAACAGAAGTGTACAACTGTAATGATTGCCAGTATTTTATAAGGGGAATTCACCAACCCTTACCTACAAATGACTACTTGTTGGAGGTGCTGAGAGACAGTGTTAAACTTGAAGTTGAAATCAGGGGCAATCTTGGCTAGTTGAGAGGTTTGCATGACACATATGTCATAATCCATACCTGCAAGAACCAAACTCATGCCATCAATGTGGTCATTGAGTTGTGCATTTACTGGGTGCAACACAGAAAGATGTATCACACAAGCATCTAGTAGAACACATTGAAGGAAAATCTGCACTGGCAAATCCTAATGGGTATGCATCTCAAAGAATAGTTCTGCATGCTGACAAGATGTGTGGGAGCTTACTGTGCCAAATGTGATACACTTGACTAAAGCATCCCTGGCTGACATAGATGTTGGCCATATGGATAACAACACTTACAAACACTGCACTATTATGAGTGGATGCCCTAAGCACAGTTGGGTATTGCATGCATCTGCCACATGTAATAGCAATGGATATTGTTTGAAGCATCTGTAATTGATGTATGAATTAAGAAGTGATCTGTTATAATGAATGGTACAGCAGTATGTGAGACTGATGGCAATGCATCAACTATGCCCATGTGCACAGAAACTGCAGCAGTGCAAAGTCTAATGTCAGTGATTGAGGAAGCTGTCACTGTGATATTGTACACATACCAAACAATACATTGAGCACCCTCTATATGTATATGTCAAAGCTCAGAGTCAGCACATGTGTCACACGTTCACCGTCTCCCTGACATTGCCAGTGAAAATATGATACTGCCCTGAAATCCTGACATATATCCATATGTGTTCATGCATACTGATGTGATGTAATGATACATCCATGATGCAGTACAGTCACACCATAGGTATGTCTACCCTGAAATTGGAGTTCAGGCTATATATCACCTCCAAATAAAACCTTGAGCCTAAATCACATGCGATACAGTGGAATTGTTAACACAGTCATACAACTCTACATATTTCATGTCATTACATCAGTTGTACATCATATGCATATATGATTATCAGTGGAAATGTGTGGGTTAGTGCCCTGACACCATACGTGGACACATTACAACTGAGGTGGATGCGATTCATGCAGACAGTTAATGACACAAATGTTGATAGTCATACAATGCTGCAGGGGAACATCTGCATAATTGTTGTGAATAGCAACACGATAGTGCATACAATGAATTCACCAAGATTGCAAATGAATCTCAACATGTGAATGAACCCAGGCATGTGTGCCCATGTAATCATTACAGAGTAATATTGCTGTATGCCAGATACCATTTCCATACGCTAGGTATACACATGCACACCTGTGCCATACTGCATCTGTCACTGTGATAGTTGCATGACAACTGTGTAGAATGTTGATATACTCTACTACAAGAACACAAGCCTTAGTGAGGCAACAATATACATAGTATCATCCAATGTCAGCAGTCCACAGGAGGCATATTACTTCAGTTGTTATGGAAGGAACATGTGACCAAATGGCAGCAGTGGCCATCAGTACAGTAACTCAAATCACAGATTGGAATACACTGTTGTAGGGCTGTAGAACATCCACACCTCAACATAACACATTTGAATGACAGCAACATTGACATGCAATATTCAGAGGGTCATAGGACATTACTAGGCTAACGTCTAACAGCATGTAAAATCTCAGCCATTATTATACCATTTAAACCCAAATCGCTTATATCTACATAATGGAAGATAGTAGGGGTATGTGCATATGTGTGTATGTGTTTGTTTGATACAGACTGCCTCTGTCCATATGTGACATGCACACCAACCCATGACAGAATTGGCAATCACACACCTAGTGGTCTGGCGAAGGCTTGCAGAGGGTTATAGAGGGGCTCTGCTTCATGATGTTTGTATGCATCTTTGAGATGATAACATCCTCAGAGCTCCACAGAAAGGATGTTATGTGGACAGAGGGAAAATGGGATGTTGGATTCAGGGATCTATGTAAAAGGTTCTCCTGAGTGGGAGTCAAATGCAAAGAGATTCAAAACATCATACAATAACCATAATATACCACCAATCACACACATACACCGGTTGACTGAGGTCAGATTTGAACACCACCCCTATGTAGGTATAGAAGCTGTATTGTATACAACATAAGACCAGTACCACCACAGATGTCTAACTTTAATGGTGTCAGAGTGCACTTTATAGGGTATGACATCATCAGCATATGCTGAGAAGAAGATGTTCGAGCAAGAGTGTCTGACATAGCTGTGGACTCACATCCCAGTGTAAACTTGTCTCCAGACAGATAGTTGAATAAACACACACCCAAGTTGGCTGCTGTGAGATTAGAAACCCTACCTATGTATGTTACATAAGCAGCAGAACACAGTACTTAATTCTAGCTCCACCACAGAAGTCTGTCCTTAACATTGTCAGAGTGCACTTTATAGAGGATGACATTATTAGTGTATGCAGAGATCAACATATTTGGAGGAGTGTCTCCCATAGTTATGGACTCACATCCTGGTTTAAATTTTTCTCCAGGCTGATAGCTGAAGGAAAAGACAGAAATATACACAGAAGTTGACTGTGGGGAGATTAGAACCCCTAAAACACCAAGATGCAGGAATCACGAACCAAATGCTGAGTGAAAAACTTTTTTAATAAAAACAGCTCCACTAGTGGAGCTGTTTTTATTAAAAAAGTTTTTCACTCAGCATTTGGTTCGTGATTCCTGCATCTTGGTGTTTTAGGATTACCAGTGGGTGTCTTTCAGTGCCTTGTTTCGAGATTAGAACCCCTACCTATCTTATTACACAAGCTGTAGAACATGGTATGTAACACCAGCATCACCACAGAAGTCTGTCTTTAACACTGTCAGAGTGTACTTTATAGGGGATGACATCATCAGTATATGTTGGGAGGGCTGTATGAAATTGCTGTGGAATCATATTGTAGTGATAAAGTACCTTCTGGATGCTACTTGAGTGAGGACAACGGGACCTGGACTCATGATCTTCTGATTAGACACACACACACACACACACACACACACACACACACACACACACACACACACACACACACACACACACACACACTTACTGCTCTGAGATTAGAGCCCCTACCTTTCTAATTACATAAGCTAGAGAACACAGTAGTTAACACTCATACCGCCATGGAAGTCTGACTTTAACAGGTTGTTGGGAGGGCTGTATGAAATTGCTGTGGAGTCATTTAGCAGTGTAAAAGTATTTTCTGAATACTACTTGAGTGAGGGCAGCAGTACCTGGACTCACACTCTTCTGACTATACACAGGCTGAGATATAGATACACAAACAAGTTGACCAATGTGAGATTAGATCTGCTACCTCTCTTATTATTCTAGCTAGAGAACATAGTCCTTAACACTTGTGCCACCACAGAAATCTGAAATTGCTGCTGTCAGAAGGCACTTTATAGAGGATGATAACATCATAGTGTTGCAGGTAACATGTACTATTATGGGACTTGTTTGCAAAGCTAGGACTTGTGATATGAATGTGTGAGTACAATTTGCAAAAGTATGTATAAATACATCCTGGTAACCTAGGTGAAATAAGTTGTCATGAATGCATATTGCAGAACTGAGACAGACATGTACCTGTTTCTCAGGATGACACACACAAACACACACTTTGGAAATAGCATTAGTGCAATGATGGAGTTACATGTCTTCATATTCAGATGAAGGTATATCCACATTAAAACAAGTTACTGATAGTATCAATATGATATGATCATGGATGACTAATGTCCATTGTCACTATAAACCCATAACAAATGTAACAATGCAGTTACGTTGTGTAAGTCTGGAGTCTGTTTGACAATGGCCCAAGTCCTGATATATCATTTGCAAGTGCATTGCTGCAGGGCACACATGAATATCAGAAAGTATATGTTCAGTCAAGCACATATAACACTGCCTTTCTCTTGTGTTTATAAATGCATTTCCATGTATCGGAGGATTACAGCCCAGTAACCAGAGTTAGACTTGTTATGCACTATTTCACTAAGCACATCACAGAGAAGCTGATTTGAGTGGATGATAGCTAAGTATTACCACATGTGTGGTTCAATAATCAGAGCACAGGTGAGCCAGTGCTCAAATCCAGATTTTTCACAAATAGTATCAGGATGTCATTAGCTAAGTAAATGTGATCATGTGCAAATGTGTCTTCCCCAAATTGTATTAGTAATGCCTACCTCAATACACTTCTACATCTAGTAGCTGTTTTGCAAGCCTCACTGCAAATCAAGAGTGGGAGGTTGGCATAATGGTTAAAGTGTTTACCTTGCAGACACAAGGTGCAGGGTTTGATTCTCACATGGGGTAATTGGCTAGGCTTATAATTGCCCACAAGGGCAATTAGCCTAGTACTAATCTATGAACCTATGAACAAGTTACTTGTGTGTACAGCTTGCTACAAATGACAAGAGGTGGTACATATTTTGAAATGATTAGTATGACTCAGCAGATATGTTAAGTATTTGTGTAGGGCCAGATATCCTGAAAGGTGTGTATTTTATGTTTCTTCACAGTAAGGACGGTTTCCACATCATATTAGATGAACATTTCATCCATCAGCACATGAACATAACACAAAGAGAATCCTACAGCAGATTTTGAAACCTTGCACACTACAGGAGCACCGATCCCTTATTGAATCAAGGTAACATGTTTGTATCAGCCATCAGCAGGGTTAAGTCACCATGCAGAAAACATTATATGAACTGTACATCTATCAGCCTAACAGATGCACACCTGTAAGGAGGGATTGGATGCATATAAGGAGATATGGATATACAGGTAACAATGTTTTGAGTTATGTAACATTTATGGACATGTTTTGTCTGTTTTCATTATTAGGCTGCCATGCTCTGCAGCATGAACTGACTGACACAGGGGTATAGAAGGGTTAGTAGAGGGACAACAGGCTTATGACAACCAGACAAGGTTGGATAAATATGTCATACTTCTGGGGGTGGATGTCAATGCAAATCATTTTTTTTGACCAGCATCCAATACATCTCCATGAGAATGCATAACTGTGGCAAATGTAAAGATGCAGTTGATTAAACATGTCATAGACATATAACATCACACTAAGAAATGATGTGAGATGCATCTGGAATCAAACCCTTGATGCTACAGGAAAAAAAAATGTTCAATCAAGTGATTTATGTCAACACTTCACATAGGAAGTTACACTTTGTTACATCCAGCAGTGTACAGAACTGTCAGAGCATTGCAACTGTTTCAAAGTAGTGCCTTTGCTCTGCCTTAACTCTGTATTCCTAAAGGTTAGCATGTTTAAACACCTTTGCATGAAGATAACCAGACTACTGTGTCCGATAGCAGCAACTCCCCAGGTTTTGCATAGGACATGAACAGCTATTCCCTGCCACTTGGCATTGGTGTGTGATGCCAAACTCCATGCAAATGCAGAGGACAAAAAGTGAAGGCTTTTTATGGAACATTTCTGGCCATGTGTGTTGTCTGATTCTATTTTTTAACAAGATTAAATGTGTGAAAATGAAGTTAATAGTAAAGAGCAGCAATAAAAGCTCAGTAGATACTGCAGAAGCTAGCCAAGGAACAAACACCAAAACCACGAAAAGAAATCTTCGGCTAAACACCACGGCTTGTTCTCTGCTGATAAAACACTTATGCTGGACACGTCTGATTTACGGAAAAATATTTCAAATCTTCTGCGTAATCCCAAACAGTGAGGGAAAGAAAATTCACATCCAGAAGTCTGGAATGCAGAAGATTTGAAATCTGGTCCTACTGAAGCTTTAGTTATAAAGAACCCGTCTAACAGCCTGGATCCTCAACATCTACAAGTGTTACTTGAGTTGCTTCATGATACAGAAGAACCTTTTACTCGTGAACAAGTTTTAGTAACTCTGGCTAATTGTGCAGCTTTTTCCGTAAATCAGACATGTCCAGCATAAGTGTTTTATCTGCAGAGAACAAGCTTTGGTGTTTAGCCGAAGATTTATTTTCGTGGTTAATAGTAAAGAGGTGAAAAGGTGGGGCAAGCAGAGGGAAAAACAAAGGGAAAGCAATACAGGAATTTGCAGAAGAAAATTAGGAAAGAACCATACATACCTACTTCTTCAACACAGTCATGTGCACTTGTATAGCCAATTGGACCAAATTAATAGTGTCAAGAAGACACATATGCAAAATGGAGAACTATGTATGGGACAATTTTTTTGGTGTGAAAAGTGCTTTTTTTTTTTTTTTTTTTTGCATTTCAAAAAGAGATAAATGTTGGGGGAAGGGACATAGGAATATGAGGGTCAAGAAGGTAGGCAGGATAAGTGAGGAAGCAGGTGCAGACAAACAAGACACACAGACATCCTAATAGACACAAAAGGTTCAGGGACACCATGATTGCAGATAGGTAGGGGACATCAGAGGCATGTGTCCGTCAAGCATGGAACAGTGAGAATCTAGTCCTCATTCTCATAACTGTCATTACTGTTCCCTTCTTCAGTTCCCTATAAGGGTGCTTGAGGTGGTAGTCTCCTTTCGATTTTAATAAGCAACCTCTCCAGGTTGTTGATGCAGGCACCAAGGCAAGTCTCTACTAGATCACGCACCATCCCTGGTAGCTCCTGGAGGGTGACATAATTGCTGCCTCCACCAGTACTCCCAGAGGGTACCACTACACCAGCAACCAGGGCAATGTTACCAGATGTTTGTGGGCCAAGTTATGTCCAAGATGTGCTGAATGTTTGTGTGGCAGCCAGTGGAGGGTTAGCAGGCCAAGCTGCAGAGGTTGGCCCATCTGCATGTGCTGAAATGCATTTGCTTCATTGGCAGGAAGTTATGACATAGAATGGTGTGATTAGAGGTAACCCACAAAAAAAAAAAAAAAGAGAGAGAGAGAGAGAGAGAGAGAGAGAGAGAGCAATAAGGGGTGGGGGTGAGACAAAAATGAAAGAGATTAGCAGAACCATGAAATGTTTCACTACTGCTTTATTGCAATAAATATCCTTGTTTATTATAGTAGCTAAAGAGTTTTCACAATCCTGAAAAAGATTATGAGTTGTTACAAGTAATTCTTGGAATATGCATATATACCATATATGCTTTTAAAGATACTACAGAGCAACTTAACATGGCATTAAACCCAGTATTGCTGTATTTCAAATTTAAAAATGATACTTGTGGAATGTGGATCTATAGGTTATTTGTGTGAATTAAGCCCACATAATCTAAATGCACTATTACACTTGCCTAATACAATTGCCAAGAGTTACAGAAGAAGACATGCATGCTTGCTGTTACAGTTATGATATGCATGCTAAAGTTGATACTGTTCTATGGAATCACAATATATTTACTACAATCAGGGCCAGTTATGCTGCAGACATACTCCTTGTCTCTCTGAGTTGCTCCAGTCTCTCAGCATGTGCCTCCATGTTCTCTGTGATTTCCTCCACAATTGTGAAATAAAGAGTGAGAGAAAAAGAGACATGAAAGCATTATGCATATGTCTTGCCTATCTACAGCATTCCATATCATTCAAGTTGCTTGATTTGTATACGTACACAACTGGAGAGTGTCAGCAGTTCAAAACTCATCCAGCCACTGGTCGAGTTGTGCCTACTTGCAACTATTAAGCTCATTGTAGTGGTGCCTACACTGCTCCCCAGTACATGGTATGTCAGTGCACTAGAGACATCCTTGACTAGGTTATTCCAAGCCTCAGCCTAGTACTGAGACATGGTATAGTCCCCCCCTGCAGCAGCCCATGGCTGTAGTGCTTCATGAAGCATGCAACAAATATTTTTGACTCCTCCATACCTCACCTCTGTGTCCTGAATTTGGCCCCATCCTTCCCATCTCCTGCCATGTCTACAAATGGTTCTGCAATGTTTTCCTGCCAATTTGTGACAGTGCGCAAACAGACACACAACCATGCCAGCTGCATTTTCAAGATGGTAAGCAAAATGAAACATTGCCAAACAAAGAAGAAGGGAGTTTATAAAAGTGTTCCTATCACATAGTCGAACTTGTACAGGTCCAAACACTATATGGTCGAGACCATAAGTTCGAACTTGTACAAGTTCGAGCATTTAAACGGAAATCTCCATAAGGGCAGTTTTCCGTTAATTTCAATGTGGTGCAATCTCGGAGTTGGTATATTTAAGTAGTGGGGGGTGTGGGGGGGGGCAGGGTGTCTTGCTCCCCTGCTTACAACAGTTTATTTCATTTTTACTTCTTTTTTTATTTTTTTAGCACTAGTCAGAGTTTTGTAACTTTGAATGAAATGGTTCGAACATTCCATGTTCGAAGTTATAAAACTTCGACTATGTGATATAGACCCTTTATAAAACAGCAATAATAATAATAACATTTGGCAATGATTTATAGCATGTGTGCTGCTACACCTGGTCATACTTTGTCCAGTGTGGTCAACACTGAAATGCTAAATGACTTGGCTTTTAAGCCATGACTTTGGAGAGATCAATGGGATGACTTAGCACATATTTTGTGGGGACTTGCACTCTATTATAAAGTAATTTGTACAAGGTGGTATTCAAACCTATGTAAAAGAGAATAGACACATTTTCACATAGATGATTATTACTCATTGCCAAGGGTTTACCAACCAGTCATTATTGATATACAGTTTAAAGAGTGACTGCTGATATATCTATATTAAGCCTGTATGTGTATGACATTAAAAGGTCCTGGCTTATGCATTCTTGGGTATGATGCAAAATATACATAAATAAAACCAGAAAAAGGCTAAAAATAATGGAAACAAAGGTTAAACAATTAGACAGCTCCAGATTTTAACCAGCTGACTATTGCACTTATACAACGCAGTTGTGGTGGGCTGTCTCTGTTTGCCACAGACACAGTTTTGCAATACCAGTTAAATCATGCATATAAACAATTCATACTTCATATCCAATATTAACAGTTATTACAGTTGGACATTCTCAGCTGGTTGTACATGTGGCTAACATACTTAGTGCAGAGTGATCAAAGAATTATTTATGCATATGTTTGCAAAAAATGCAGCATTGTCTTCAATTTCTGTTCCGATCATTCTTCAAGTATCTCTGCTTTACTATCAGATATGCAATCTGTAGGGCATTTCCTATCATTTCTCTTTCAACGTATGATACAAATACATAACAACAATTTTCAGCATAGGCAGGACACTTGTGCTATTATGGCCAAAAAAGTTATAATGTGCGGTGCATGATTTTAGTTCCACACTTTGTAAGTATATCCTCACTGACACACCCACTCCAGGGAAGGGTGTCTAAACTAATGTGTTTTTCTTCACTAGTACTAATAATTCACAGTTGCAAGCCATCAGCACCTAACAACAGTGTAGATGGCATAGTATGTTTACATCTGCCACACAAAGTCAAAAGTGTGGTATTCTGCAGTTCTAATGAGTTCACACCTCATTAGCATCTTCACAGTGCTGAGAGGACTGAATCTACACTATAAAAGGTAACTGTGTAGCTGGAGAACTGGATGGTGAGGAGACTTGTTTCAGACAAAACAGTACATTGGTATTTCTTTGAAGGAGATTTATCTTCAGAGAACTTATTTTGCTAAGGTATGTTTCTATTAGTCAATGACATTTAGAGTGTAACCTTTTAGAAATGTATTTATATAACCAGTAAAAAATGAAAAGGTTGACCTGTATGCACTTGTTATACTTTACTGTTGGCATAGCCAGTTTTTGCAGGGGCTTTACATTTGTGAGTTACACAAGTTATGCTTACAGCACAAGTATGTTCTTACCATTTGCTTTTGCAGTTTCACCTCAGATTGCAGAGAGGTAGAATATGATTTTCGTCCAATGCAAAGGGTTGTACATGTAACTGACAGTGGTCATGAGCTTCTCAGATGGCTCAGGGCAACCTCCACAGCAGTGGTGGGCACTGTTTGAAAACTGACTGGCATTCCTAATTTGTATTTTTGCCTGTTTAACAATGCTAACTGTCATCCAGTAATCAATGACATAACTGCATTCTTCAGTATAGGAATGTTGATAAAATGGGGGCGTTTGTCCAGGCCTTTACACTTGTGTTGGATGGTGGAGGGCTGCAACCTAGCATTTTGTGTCCTAAATGAGAAGTGTGTTTCAAGTGCTTTATGTTGACAATGGGTACACAGCCTTTGATTATTTGTTGGAAAACCTAAAACATTACTTATGTGTTGTTCTTGGGTTTGTACAAACCTTTTTCTTTGTGTTGGTGAGTGGAGGGGGGGGGGCACCTACCATTCTGTTCTAATGAGAAGTGTTTTTTAAGTTCTTTATGTTGACAATAGGTACACAGCACAATTATTTTTTTTGGAAAAAATACATTAGTTATGTGTTATTAATGGGTTTTGTCCTTCTCTGTTTTATGTCACATAGGATTATGGCATTTAAGCCAACAAATCTATGAAAACATTCTTTTAGTGAAGCTGAGAATGACATCATCATCTAGGCTATGAGGCACCATGGAACCAGGTAGTCACTGATGTCAATGCAGTTGGTGGTTGTGGCCATAGTTATGATCATGTGCAGCACTGGACCATTGACATGATTTCGTCAGCATGGACGAGGGTGGCTGCAGTTGCCTGGGAACAGCTGCCTCTGGGTGACAATCCAGCTACTGAGCCACCACTGACATAAAATGAGGAGTTCCTGGCCACTGTCAGAGATCCTGACAGGTCAGGGGAGCCTTCACACTGTATGGTTGATGTGATTTATACATCCCCTGGATTTTCTTGATATACACTCAGTATGCCTACACATACCCATTCCAATGAGCCCTCAGAAAGTGGACAGGTTGAGGGTGATGCAGTTGATCAGGGTAGTATGGTTACTGTGGTTTCAGTGCTGGCTGACACTGTCCATAGCCAAAGTGTGGGCAAGGTACTATGCAGGAGTACCAGAGAAGGCCTGTTGTCCACCCTCCAACTGATGCTGATGTGTCATTATATGTCACTTGGCATATGTATAGGGCCAGCATGGAGGTGCAGGCACACTTCACTAGGGCTTCTGAGGACATGTGTATGGTTCTAGATGTGGCACAATCTGACGTGCATGACTGCCTCTACAGTGTGACCAATTCAATGGAAAAGATGAATGCCACACTGGAATGGATAGTGTTTATGATGGAATATCTCCTGGGAGGGGGACAGCATCCACATGGCCATAGGTCCATAATATCATCTGGTGTTAGCCAATGTGGCTGTGACCAATACCACTCCCATAGTGGCACTACTTCCATTGCTCCATCAGTGGTTGAGGTGTCCTCACCAAAACATTGTAGGCCTTGGGGTCATGGACCTGGTTGTAGTCATGAGGAGAGCTTGTTCAGCAGACATTGCTCACATTCAGGTAGCACCAACACATCTGACCATGGCTGTGGCCATGTAAGTGCAACTCCTGGCAGAAGCAGTTTTCATGGTCTGAGGCAATGCAGCTGAACTGATACATCTACCATGCATGGCTCACACTTGTCTAACATGCCAGGACATAGAGCTAGCACAGAGCTTGGCTGCGTTTATGCAGACACTCAGACACACATTTCCCATAGGGTGCCCATACAGACCCCCACACATGCTAGTTACATTGGGGGTTGCAAGTCATCCTGTCTCAGTGGCCCTTTTATATTATCTACATTCCTGCCTGCCTGTGTTTCTTACTCGCACATACTCAGTACTTTAGTGTCAGCCTTGGTCTCCTGCCTCCCCACCCTCACCCTGTGCAAATGATGATAATTGCACCATCACCTTGTTTCTATCTTTAGGATTCAGAGTTACATATGTATATATCTGATGTACAGGGTGGATAGCTATCTGAGTGCTTAAGATATGCATTGTTGCTGTAATTTGGAATTTTGTTTTGAATTATCACAGCATTTTAGTGTTGGGATTCCTACCTTGAAATCTTTCATGCTTACTAATTAACTTGTGAGAATGTTAGAATAGGTAGACTTTGGAGTGCTTTCTCCTATACTGGGTATTTTCGATGCATTAGGTATGTTAGTTGATGTTGTGTCTTTCGGCTTTTCCTGGTTAGGGGTCGCCACAGCGGAACTCTGGTCCGCTAATGAGTGGCAGTTGATTTTTATGTGCCGAGTTGCCAGCCCTGATGCACAACCTTCAATGAAGGTACGCCCATTCACGAATGTCTCCACGCAGAAGACGCTCTAGCTGAGAGTTGAACCGGACAGTGTCTTACTGTGAGACGACAACGCTTGATAAACTACATAAATATATATTACAGAAAGTCATCCATTCCACATATTGATGTCATTGCTGGACAACGCACACACATATTCTACTTAGGTACATTTACAAGTAACATTATGCAGGTAGCTGACATTTATTCATTCATGTTTTTACACATTTATTGTGTTTTTACAGGTTAAACACTTACCTTGATAGTTCTGCAGTTAGAACTGTTGTCATTCAGTGCTGACTCTGGTTGATGCTATGAGTACACAGCCATTAAAGGGGTAAGTAAATGATGTGAGCATTGCCTGGCATAAATTTTACTCTATGTATGTGCATAGGATGAAAGGTGTACCCCTTAGGTGTTGAATATGTGCACTATCCATTGCATCTTGGTCAGGGAGAGGGCATATTGTGCACACCTATGTTTACCTGCACTCACAGCTGCTGAGGGTTCCCCCAATGGCTCATCACTTGCATGTGGATGTAGCCCTTGGTGTTCCTGCTGCTCTTTTTACTGAAAGATATTATGTAGGATAGCACAGACTGTGATAATTTTGGCACAAGTACTGGGATTGTACTGCAGAATCCACCTGATGTATTTAGGCACCAAAACTCTGACTTCAGCAGCCCAAATACATGCTCTATGATATTTCTTGTTTGAGCATGTGCCTCATGATAGCATTCATCTGTGGGTGTGTGTGCATTTCTGATGGGCATCATCAGCCATAGCTCAAGTGTATACCCTGCATCCCCCAGGAAATGACTTTATGGGACATCACCCCTGGAAAACCTCTGGTAGATATGTGAGGTGTGCCAAATATGAAAATTGTGGTAACTGCCAGGGTTGCCAGCACACACATTCAGGATGATTCCCCTAGCATTACACGTGACCTAGCAGTTAATGGAGTGCAAACCTTTTCTGTTGATGTAAACCCTTCCCTGTTCCCCAGGTGGTGCTTTGATCTCAATGTGTGTGCAGTCTATGGCACCCAAGAGTTCAGGGAAGTGTGCTATGGAGTAGACCTCCTGCATAGTTCCAGCTCTGTCCTCAGGGATAGGGAGGAAATATATATATAGTCACTATCTGTACCATAGCATTCAGGAATTGGTATATAATCATTGATGTTGATCCCTGTGACACCTCCCAGCATGTCCCTTGTGGGTCACTGAAAAGTTCCAGTAGCTAATATTCTAACTGCAATGTATACCTTGCTCTCCAATGATAATGGCTCTCCTTGGCTTGCCCTTGATCTCAGGTGAGGATGCCAGAGGTTGCAGAGTTTCTGGACTGTATCTCTATCCACCCTGTAGCACTCTACTATTTCCACCTCATGCAGACCATGAAAAGTTAAACGGAGTCTAAATGCCCTTCTCCTCCTTGCCTGAGGTCTATCAGCAGCAGCATAGACTTGAACCTGTTGCACATACACATGTAGAAGAGCAGCAGCAGCCCCTAACATTCTTTCTTTGCTGTGTAGTTTCTGTGACTGTATTCCAAAAACAAGGCATTGTGCCAGTTTCAGTGAACCATGTAGGGTTTACTGAATCTTGCCCAAAGTTTATTTTTCACAAAGAAAATTTCTATGTGTGGTTATATAAATGACAAAGACAGACTGCACAATTCACAAGGCAAGTTGGAGCTTGTGTTAAAGATGCCCATGACTCAGAATGTGTCTCAAATCACATGTAAATTACAGGTATAGTTGTCTGACAGGCCTAACAGATGGGCCTCACTTTTCAATCTTTCATGCCATTAGAATCATTTGTAATATTTGTTGATCCACAGAGGTCAAATTATGGGCCACCTGACATAACATAACCTTGAGCTATATTTGGGTGAGGGGCTTATAGAGAAATGTAAATCCCTCTGAAAATTTGACTTGAGCCTATTATCATAAGAAAATCATTATAAATAAAATGTATCACTGTTTTCATAAAGATGCTGTTTAAAATGTGTTTATTTGTGTATTCATTGTGGTTTTATGTGAGTCCCATGCAACTAAATGGGCTTAATTGGATGGGATATTACTAACAATATGTTAACTAGATGAGCCATAGTGCTGCAATGTAGCACTCTATTAACATTGTATATATAAAGCTACATTTATGAGACAGTCTATTTTCAGTATTTCTGCTAAATTATTCATACAGCATATCTGCTAGAAGTTTCCTCATGTTGCATCATTGCTAAACATCTGCTATACAATTTCAAGTAATTCCTAGGTATTCAGCTAATTTACTTCAAATGTACATGCCATTTTGGCATTTGTAAAAATAGTATAAATGTAATGTATTGTTAAATACACCTATGCAAGCTATCAGATGAAATTATTTATACAGTAGCAATGGACTCGTGCTTGCACACACACACACACACACACACACACACACACACACACACACACACACACAATATAGAAATTCACTTTGTAACAAATATTGCAATTGTTGCAATGTGTTAGTGATCCTAAAACAAACAAATAAAAAAACAGCATAAAAGTGTTTTCTAAGCAAATACATTCTTAGTCTTATGATATGTGCATTAAACGCATACAGTGACAGAGGAATATTTTGTACGTAACTCGAGCAATGTGAAACAGTAATGATGCTCACATACTGTAAATTCCAGGATAACTGACATTTTTAAATCCTAGGTTGGTGGACTTACACAAGATGGGAGACAATAAAACTAGTATCATTTGTAAGTTTGTTCTGCCTGAATAAGCTTGACTCAAATATCAAATCTTCTTTTATTAGACTTTAATTGATTACAGTGAATTAAGCAATCTTTTTCAACTCTCCCATCTTGTACAAGACTACCAACCTAGGATTTAAAAATGTCACTTATCCTGGCAGTTACAGTATGTGAGCATCATTACTGTTTCACATTGCTCAAGCTACATACAGCACATTCCACTGTCACTGTATGTGTTTAATGCACATATTGTAGCACCTATTCAAATAAAGAAAAGTTTATTTTTTTAAACACGTTTATTGAGCTATCACTAGGCAAATTTACATTTAAATAAAAGCAATCAAACCCTATTAACATGTCCACATTTACAATTATTATACTTCACATAAATTGTTATATATCATATAACTTAAGCAACATTACATAAATTACTAAATTCCTACCCCTATTTTAACAAGAAACATCTTTATTAAACCATCACTTACGATATAGGTAATCATATATTTATATAAATGAAAACAAACGACAATGACACAATCCTAGTTGCAAGTATTTTATATCACAAACTATACTGACACACTCCCAGCTGCAAACATTATACATCACTTATAATCTACCCAATCATTTTCAGTCAAACATTATATAGTTCATTTAAGTCCTACCTTCTTTTAAACCTCATTCTTCCCCTGTATGTATTGTTACCACAATTCCCATTTTTTTTCCTATGTAGTTTGCTCCTACCCTTTTCTAAAGATGTCAATTCCAGTTGTTTTATCTCTTACTATATTCATTACTTCTAGTATAGTTGGTTTAGATTCTGATTTCCATTTTCTAGTAACTGCTTATTTAGCAGCCACCATAATTAAGCACAGCAAGGCCTTACCATGTTTAGGCAATTCCAATTCCGTATCATAGCTCAGAAAAATCATTTTTCTCATCACACCAATCTGCCCTCCCAGCATCTCCAATAATACATCTCGCAGGGAATCCTTAACGTCTGCCAACTTACCACACTCCCAGAAAATATGATCCCAATTATCTCTTTCTTCCCCATCACACCTCTAACATTTGCTGTCTACCTGAGGAAAAATTATCTGGAGTCTACTTGGGGTATAAAAATATCTATGTAAACATTTCCAAGCGAAAAAATCCTAAATCTTATAGATTTTGTTGCATATTTGGGATACATGCATATATCCTCCCATTGTTTCTTTGGGAATTGCTTATCCAGTCTCTCTTCCAAATCTTTTCTAACCTCGTCTGACTCATTCTTATAGTTATCATGCAAAATTTTATATCCTCCCTTTTTAATGCAGCTTCTGTTCTTGATTCCACAAAACACTCTGCCAGTGCTGGTCTTTTATTTAGGACCCCCCATTTCTTTCTGTTTGCCTATACACTGATATCAATCCTTGATAGGGAAGGGAATCTGTAACCCACCATCCAAATAAATTCTTGGTGTCTTCCTATTCTATCATATTTCCCTCTCTAGTTATTTGCTCCCAATACCTTGGTTTCTTTGCCAGTTTTGTCCAATAAATTCTAACCCTCTCTTGCCTATTGTCTATATCCCTAATTGCAGTCAACCCTATCAGCATAATCTCCTTTCTCCATTCATGTGTTGGCTTAGTTCTTATGATACTTTCTACTACTTTGTAGATATATTCTGTACAATTATTGTTATTCTCCTTAAAGGCATGTAGCCAAAACCCCAGTCTCTCCTTGTTTCCTGAGCCCCCCCCCCATTTTATTATCATCCCGTTCCACTTTGAATTATAGTTTTCCGCTTGTGCTATGTATAGGAGTCTTAACTGTGTAGGTCTGAAATACCCCTTCAAATCGGGTAATCGCAATCTGCCCTGTTCTGCTGGAAGAATCAGCTTATCCCACTCAAGTCTTACCATCTTCCCCTCCCAGATAAAGTCCTTCAGGGCTTTATTAATTGCTTTCCACAACTTCTCCTCTGGTTGATAAAAAACATGCCTGACCTGTGTATAAGACTAATGGGACTAAAAACATTTTAAATGCTTGTATCTTAATATCCGTATCCATATAAGAAAGCTTTCATTTTCTCAGTTTTTGTATTGTCTTTTGTTTAGTCTCTTCCCACATCTGTAACTGCCACAGCAGAATCATTTTAATCCATACTTCTAAATACTTCATTTTATCATGTCCCCATAAATATGGATATTGCTGAACCAACTCATATGTGGATATATCATTTACCGCTATTGCCTTTGTTTTAGCTTCATTAATTTTGTATCCTGAAAAGATCTGAAACTGTCGCAAAAATGTTCCACAACACTGCAATGTCTCTTTCTGTTTTTGTGAGGTATACAGTAATATCATCTGTAAATAGAGCCAGTTTTTCTTGACTGCCGTACCAATTATATCCTTGAATTTCTAAGTCACTTTTTTTTGCCAATAGTTCTAAATATAAAGCAAATAACAAAGGGGAAAGGGGACACCCCTACCTGGTTCCTCTGCTGAAGCAGAAATTATCAGAGAGGTCCACACTCACTTTCATTTTCATCTCTGATCTCTCATATATCCTCCTAATCAAACGTATATTTTTTTCAGGAAATGCAAATGCTTCTATTGCCCTGCTAATAAAGTCCCAGCTTACTCTATCAAATGCTTTCTCTGTGTCAGTACCTATCAACAACAATGATATTTTCTTACATTCTGCTTCCCATTGGATCATCAATGCTCTGTTAATGTGGTCAAATGTTTGCCTCCCTTCCACATAACCACATTGATCCATATCTATCAATTTTGGCATTACTTTTGTCATTCTTTTAGCCATTCTCTACATGAACACTTTGTAATCATGGTTTAATATTGAAAGGAGCCTGTATGAAGCTGGAACTGATAGCTCCTTACCCTCTTTAGGTATTGCAGCTACCACTGCTTTTTTCCAGGATGTTGGTACTGCCCCTCCTCTTAAAATACTCTTAAACAAAACCTTTCAGATCTTTATCAGTCCCCCTCAGCTTCCAAACTTCCACAGGAATACCATCTATTCCTGGGGACTTTCCTGTAGATTGGTCATACATCACAAGTTTCATCTCAATGCCTCCTATCCTAACCATTAGTAATTGAGCCCCATCTACCTCTAACCTTGGCATATTTAATTCTTCCATAAACATTTCCATTTGTATCTTTTCTTCATTTCCATATCTCTCTGCTTTATACAGACTTTCATAGATTTTCAGCAATACTTCTAATACCGCTACAGGATCTCTTCTTGCCTTCTTTGTTATGGGCTCCCTAAGCTTGGCAACAGTCCTTTCTACTTTCTGTTGCCTGAGTTGTTGTACTAAAATTTTTGTGCTCTGGTGTTATTATCCAAAGGATTAACAACAATCTTTCTAAACTAGTGTATATTACCAAGGTAATCCCTTATTTTCTGCTTAGCATTCTGCAGTTGATACTCTTGTTGTTCTGTGAGACTCCCCTTAGTCTGCAATACTTTAACATTTGTCAGTACCTCTAAATAATTCTTGTTACTTCTTAACCATAGCTCCCTTTCTTTTATTTCCACCCTATTTTTAAACGCCATCTTAATTTTATCCCACTCCCTAGCTATAGTTTCGTAAGTAATTTCTGTCCTCTTGAATAGCTCCTGAATAATCTCCACTATCCATTCTTTAAATTCCTCTCTTTTCAACAGATAGGTGGGAAAGCACCAGTGTCTCATTTTTATTTCATTACCCTGTTTTTAGTTTAGTTATTATTAGCGCATAATCTAAAATAGTTATTGGGTGCATAACAAGACCTTCAATTAAATGCATGTGTTCCTGTGAAATGTAAATTCTGTCTAACCTAGCCCAGTTTTTATATATTGGGAAAATTATATGTAAATTAACTCCAAACTCCTATTTCTAAATTCACATCTTCCATGCCAAATATTTTCATAAAGTTCTTCATAAATCTATCCTTCTTTGTTATACTTTCCCTTATGGGGCCCCAGACACATCTATACTAGTGCAAATCAAATTCCAGTCCCCACCTATAAGTAATATTCCTTGCTGAAAACTGATTATTTCTCCCAGAATTTTTTTAAGCTCCATTTTAGCAGTTTTAGTTAAATATAAGTACATGCCAGTGTAATTCTCTTCCCTTGCCAGTAGCCACTTAGCAGTATAAATCTGCCATTATTATATTTTCTATCCTCTTCTGTCACTATTGGAGCTCATCTGCCAGTTAATATAAGTACTCCTCTTTTACTTTATCCAAGATATTCTGCTGAATAACCATCCTGAAAAACCTTTCTTTATCAAAGTCACATGTTCAGTTTTTTCCAAGTGTGTCTCCTGTAACATAGTTATTTACACTCTACATTTTTAAAATGCAGTTCACTATTCTTTATGTTTTTGTATTTATCTGTAAGACCATTGACATTTAAAGATATGACAGAAAGTCTCATTGTATTAAAAAGGGTTTTTTTGTTACATGTCTAGTTCCAGCTTTTGTGTTACATGCATACACTGTTTGGCAAGTTGAATTTTTATATAGTTGTTTTCTTGTCATATCTATTTGAGCCTTTGTCAAATCTTACAAAACTTTTTTGTTTTATTGAAAGCCTTCAAAAAAAAACAATGCCCCCTAAAACCTATTAATTTAATACTAACATGCAAAACTATGTACATCTTCAAATATTTAAGTTTTTCCCTCCTAATAGGAACAAATGTCCCAAACTGACAGCCACACTCACAAACTTGAGGTAACCTAACAGAAAGATTATCCATGCTAAGACGCATGGTGCAGCCTGTGCTTCTACTAAGTGCTAACTGGTTTTCTCTTATCTTTATAGCTCTCCCAGCTGGGAAAGCCACTGAATACTTTCAGAGAACATTATCTCCTAGCCAGTTTCTCTTTTCTTTTTTTTTCCTCAGCCAATCACTCTCCACCAGACTGTAACCCATTTTTGTTTATCAGATTGCCTCCATGGAGACATGAGAACCAGACAGTCAATTTCTCTTTATCAGATTAGTTCCATGGAGACATAAGGGCCAGCTACAGAATTGCTACTAAGCATACATTCATTTGCTAGAAAAAAGCCTCATAATATTCAATATTCTTTTTTGATTTACTTGTTTTCTCCTAAAACTTGTTATTAAATCAATCTGAGATCCATAATCCAGTTATTCAGTTACTCTTATGCAAGAATGAGAAAAAGCACATTAATTTTTATTTTGTCATCCTCTTTTAACCAGGTTTTTTTGTTACATTGCAGTGCCTATATTTCTTAAAACACAACAGGAACAAAGAGAGAAAGAAAGGGGAAAAAGAACAGCAACACCTATTTACAATCCCCATTGCACTTAAAAATAACTGAGAAAACTTTATTTTATGGCATGCAGAGAAAGCCATACACCACAAAAATAGTACTACTAAGCAAAAAAAAGTTGTATTTACTCAGTTAACTTTCTCCCCTCTCCTCCCCTCCCAAAGCATTTTTCTGAACATTAATAACATGAAGTAGGGCATATACTTTAGAGTCCCCCACAAGTCCAACAAATTCTGAAAAAGTCCAATATTTCCAGAAGTTCTTGTTCTGTCATATTTCAGAAATATAATTGTTGAATTATAATCCCACATTGTTACTGGTTTTATTACTGTTCATCTCTATCTCCCAAATCCTGCCTGTGCTTCATTTCCAATGTACTCTCAGTTCTTCTAATCTGCTCTCATGCTCCCTTCCTTCTCTTCAACATTTTCCATTGAAATAGTGGAAAAGGTTTCACAGGTACAGTCTCTCTGTAGTCTTTACTACCAGAAGAACAAAAAGCAGAATCTCCTTTTGTTTCACAGCTCACCTTTTGTTGGGCAAACTTTTATATTTCCTCTTTAGCATGCACTTCATCAAACAAATGATTTTGTCCCTCCAAGGAAGAATACCTTGAAGACAGCTGGGTACAGCAGTTTGAATCTCACACCTCTATCTCGACATTCCCTGAATAGTGGAATTAATTTCCTCCTCTTCTGCCTGGTGTACAATGAGTAATCATTCTCCATAAACACTCTGCTTCTCCCACTTTTAGTATTTGTCCTTCTCCCACAGTTTTGACAGAATCGCATCCTTCTGCTGGTAGAATTGCATATTTACTATTAAAGTTCTAGGTTGCTTTCTCATAGCCAAGTTTGGAGCACACACTTGATATAACCTTTCAGCTAACAACTCCTGCTGTGGAATACCAGTCCAGTTGCTTATTTGTGCTTTGATAAAATTAATGCAGTGTGTTCCTTACAGTTTCTCTGGTACAGCTGAAAATCTCAGGTTTTCCCTCCATGGAAATAATCTGATAAAGAGAAATTGACTATCTGGTTCTCATGTCTCCATGGAGGCAATCTGATAAACAGAAATGGGTTACAGTCTGGTGGAGAGTGATTGGCTGAGGAAAAAAAAAGAGAAACTGGCTAGGAGATAATGTTCTCTGAAAGTATTCAGTGGCTTTCCTGTCCTCTAATTCTATTATTTTTGAAACATCTCTTCCTGAGCAATCTCATATTCAGCCAGCCTTTTCTTCATTTCAACCTCTGATTTTTTCAGCTTTGTCACCTCTTCTGAATATCTGTTTAAACTTTCTTCCATTTTCCAGCCTTTTGTTGTTTATGTTGATATACTCTATCAGATTTTCATTTATTTTAACCAGGTCTGTGTACAGTTGTGTTATATCTTCCTGTAGGTTACTGGAAATCATGTCTGGGGGTTGCATTGCTTTTTTTCTGAACAGCTGTAGAGCTTTCCCCAGTCAGGGTTTCTTCCTCAGCTTTTGTAGCTGTTTTTTTTTTCTAGGTGCTCTGTATTTCTTTTTTCCTGGCATCGAGGCAGTACACTCAGCACTCACTAGCCAGTCAGTGAAATGTACCCATAAACATAAAAGTCTACTGGCTTTCTCTGTTGAATTTCTGTTTTCACACTAGGAGAGCTAGAGTTTAGCTGTTACCCAATGTGCAACCATCTTGGAAGTCAATAAAGAAAAGTTTAAAATTGCTGGTTTATTTTGGAGGTGAAGCATGGTGATTCTACACAAAGTCCTATATTACTGTAGCTCTGTAGTCAAGACAGCCTTAGCAGTTGCATAGTATTCAGACAGAGCTGTACTGCAGTGCCTTGCCATTTCTTTGCATCATTCGTAAACCTGCAGTAGTCTGCTCTATATCTGCAAAGGTGTTAGCTGTCAATGAGCTGGCAAAACTGAAGTGGAGACATCCTACCCATATCTACTATGAGCTCACCAAAAGTCCTGCCTGTCTTAATCTCCACAAGACCCCACATCATACCCTCACTTAATCTCCATGTGACCCTACATCATACCCTAGCTTCTCCAAATACAAACAGAATTTCTGTTGATTATCATACAGTAATTATGTCCTACCAGTCATAGCTAATAGTTTCTAGCTTATTACTCACATTACATCTCCATGCTGAATGCAGTCTACCTCTCCTCAGATTATGGACTAGCTCAATTCTTACAAAATTGCACAAAATTTATCACATCTCTCACATTTCTTTTGCAAATACTTGCTAAGAGACATGCTAACTTTGTAATCCCTTTCGTTCTTAGTAATACTCACCATGTCTTTAGTCACAGTCCCTTAAAAATAAACAGTGCCCTCATGTTTCACTGTTATTACTGAGTAGTGATTATAATGCTCATGCTTTGACCTCAGAACTGCAGTATCTCAGGTCTGTCTAAAATTATTTGCGCTGGTAACCAGTTCCTAAGATCAGCACATTTTAACTGTCAAAATACTTGCAGTAGAACCACATAAAACATGCCTGGATCCAATATTACCCCCTGACAGAAATCTAACTAAAATTATACATTAAAGACATTGACATTATACCAACATACTTCAAGATCTTTCCCTCATAGAAAACAGGGAAATGTATAAGCGGTATTACCATATTATATAAAAGCAGGTCCTGCAGAAATACTGAAAACAGCCTGTCTCTGCGTTCATGTACTATACTCTTCCTACAGGTAGACATTCACTATGAAATCACTGCACTAGGTTATGTCAACACAGACTAAACAAAACACAATGACCCCCTTTCTCCCATTATAAAAGATTTCTCTCTGGCTTAACTCACCTTCTCACTCTGCCTCCCAGACTACAGCTCACCTTATCACACTGCCCCCCCCCCCCCAAGACTGCATAAATGCACAAGTCACAAACTACAGTTGCCCTGATTCTAGCTTCTACCTTAAACAATATTGCAACCTCAGGTATCCTGGTCATTGGTACAAGTAATAGCACTCCAACTTTCACTATCTGGACAGCTTCTAAAATAAACAGAGTTCCATGTTTTATAGAAAGTCATAAAACTTGGAGTTAGGGAGGTGGTATAATGGTTAGAGTGTTCACCTTATAGTCACAAGGCACAGAGTTTGATTTTTTTCACCTTTGAAAGGGAAAAGTAACTAGGCTTAAAATGGCCCACAAGTGCAACTAGCCTAATACTTATCTATGAATGTATAATACCAAACATTTTAACATATATCAATAATTATCTAATTAAAGACTCAGATTGGTCTCTGTTATGTCTTGTATAACCATTTGATATGTTCTGTATAACCATTTGATAAAGTGGTATTATATTTTTAATACCTTCCTAACAAACATAAATTCCCTAATATCAAACAGAACATTATGAAATCATGCTAATTATCTGTCCTGGGCTAAATTAAATGAAAGAAAAGCTATGGATTTCTGTGGCAAACTACAGAAAAACTACTAGCCATTCAAATTCGAGTCTCTGTTCCATTTATACTCCAAGCTAGAATCTTTTGCAAATGGCTGCCATCAGTTTTTAAATTATGATATTTAACAAATTATTATTTTGGTTCTGCTACAAGATCTTGAGTCCAAAGTGCTCAAAGACCACTGTTTGAAAGCCAGGAAATCGAGCATCTTGTAACTTGTACAGGCTGTTGCTAGCACTTGAACTCAAATATGAGTTCAGGTAAGCAACCGCAGTACTTTACTCTAATACATTATTTGAGTTTCAGCAAGATGAATGAGGCAGCTGTGGGAAGGGAGTAGGAAAGGAGTGGGACTGTAGATTAGGGCAGCAATCAGGATAGGGGCTTAAGTTTAAAGAGTGAGATGGGAGTTGTAGAGTTAAGGAGCAGGAGAGCAGTTTTAGGGTCAGAAAGTAAAAAGGGAATTTTAGGGTTAGAAAGCAGGAGAGGAGTCTAGGGTTAGAGAACAATCAGGATATTTAGGTTTAAGGAGGGGGAAATTGAATTTTAGGCCTATGGAGTGAGGACTTGGATCATGAACTGGTGGTATTTTTAGATTTAGAGTTAGGGCTGTAGATACAGTTGACATAATGGTTAAGGTCTTTGCCACCGATGCCCAAGGTTTGAGCCTGACTTCTGGCCATTGCCTTTGTGGAGTTTGCATGTTCTCCATGTGTCTTTCTAGGGTTCCTCTTAAAGACATGCTGGTTGTTTCCACCTAAAACTTAACTAAGAATGTGGCTATGGGCACAAACTCTAGATTTTGGTTATTTTGGGAAGAGTTGTATAGAAGAACTCCTTTGGGCATCAACTATGGTGTGTAGTATCCTCTAGAGAGGAGAACATGGATCTCATATTCCTCTCTACCTGGCCTAATCCTATTTCCACCTATGCCTGGGATCTATGCTAATGGTGGAAGGGGTCTGTGTGCCCAAATGGCCAGTGTATAAACACCCTAAAGTCCAGCATCCCTGGGTCAGTAAGCTACTGACAGCCAGTGCCCAGCTTGGGTTACCTGGGCTCTAGTGAGTGAAAGATGGATATAAAACCAATCAACTGGTAAACATGAACTAAGGGTTGCTACACTTAATATAGGTTCATTGACAGGACATAAGTTGAAAGTGGATGACATGATGGTAAGGAGGAAGCTGGACTTCCCCTGTATCCAGGAGACAAGATACAAGGCCAGTACAGCAAAGCCACTTGACTTGAGATACAGAGTCTACTAGTAAGGGGATGACAAACTAGAAATGGTGAAGGAATTGTAGAGAGGGTGAAGCTTCAACACACAGTAAGGGATGTCATCAGAATTCGTGACATATTCATGGCAATCAGCATCCAGTGTGAAAATAGGGCACTATTCATAATATCAGCCTATGCATTGGGGTAGAATCAGTGATTTTAAACTCATTCCCAGTGAAACAACCTGCCCACATTATAAACTACTGGTTGCCACAATCAACTGTAAGGAGTGGTCAAAGAAGGCTTTAAAGTCAACAGAGGCTAGGCTGAAGACCTGGAAGTTGACTGGAGAGAAAACATGAATTTGAGGAAATATTTAGGGCTGTGGCACCTCAGTAAGAAGAGGAAATATGTGTAGTTGAAGAAGACTGACAACAATTCTAAACAGCATGTGTGAGGACTGTAGACAAGATAACAAGGCCAAACCTGTGTGAAAATAAGGTACATAAGGAAAGCTAGTAGTGAAATGCAGAAGTGCAGGAAGTCATTAAAAGAAAGAAGGACTGCAGGAAAAGTGGGAAATAGAAAAGATGGATCAGGCTAAGAAAGAATACTGGTTGGCTAACAAACAGGCTAAGGCAGCACCTGCAATAGCAAAGAACAAGGCTTCAGAGGGAATCTACCAGCTTCTGGAAAGTGACTCAGTAGATGGAACCAAGAAACTCTATCCGGTTACAAAGCAAAGAGAGAGAGAAGGATAAACAAGATAGCCATCAGACAGCCTTCATAAGGGAGGGCAGCTACAACCTGCTCACAAGTCCACATGACACTAAAGGCAGACGGAAAGAGCCATTCCAGCAGCTTCTGAAGAAAATCCAACAGAAGCTGTACTGTGCAAGACACAGCCTACAATGAAAGAAGAAGAGGAGCCCGCCCTAAAAGAAGTAAGAGAAGCAAAAGGGAAAATGAAACCAGGGGAAGCAGCATGCTCAGATGAGGTCACAGCAGATATGATCAAGATGTGGGGTGAGTTAAAGGTGAAATGGCTCCAGAGGGTGCTCATAAGAGTACTGAGAAAAAAGGAGTATCCCAGATGACTGGAGAAGAAGCATACTAGTGCCAGTGTACAAGTAAAATGGGACATTCACAACTGTGGGCAGTACAGAGATATCAAACTCCTGTCACATTCCATGAAAGTTCTGGAGAAGGCGAATGATAAATAGATACTCAGAGTAGAAGTAAGAAAGATAGTTGATGAGCAGTTCAGATTCAGATTTGGATGCAGCACAACCAAACAAATGTTTACAATGAGACAGAGAGTTGCGAAGAAACTAGAACTGGAAAGAGTCCAACTGGGGATTTTTAGACTTGGAGAAAGCATATGATAAGGTCACAAGAAGACTGATATGGACTTTCCTACAATGATTCAAAGTCCCAGGAAAAACTGATAGAATTAGTGCAGGCTATGTACATGGACCCAATGATACAAGTTCAAACAGTGTTTGGAGTCACAGAGGGGTTGCCAGGGGGAGTGGGTATGCATCAAGCTTCAGCTCTGAGACTATTCCTCTTCATAAAGTTGATGGACTACATTATCACACAGGTTAGAAGGGACAGATCAACAAAGTTGCTTTGTGCAGACAATGTGGCATTACAGGAGGACTCTGAACAAGAGCTTCAGCAAATAATAAGGGAATGTAATTTAAAACTGAAGGCATGTGGCATAACAATGAATGCAGATAAGACAGTTGCAATGGCAGCAAATGGAGAAAATTAGAAGAAGCTGAGATAGAAGGGAAAATAGTGGAACAGGATAATGGCTTCAAGTGTTTGGCTGAGGTGGATGAAGAGAAGGGAAGAGTGAATGAGTAGACCAAATCTGGAATTAGTGGGACTACAGACAACTGACTCAGAGTGTCAGGGTAAATGTGTGACAGAAGAATGCCAAAGAAGCTGAAAAGTAAGGTGTGCAAAACAGTGGAGTGACCAGTACCACTGTATGGTATAAAAACCTGGACAGTGAAGGCAGAGCAGTTTAGGAAGATAGAGATGATGGAGATAAAGTGCTTGAGACTGGTTGTAGGATGCACACTGTTAGACAGATTAAGAAATGAGAACATCAGAGCAGAAGCCCAAGAAGCTGCAATTCCTGAGAAGGCCATGAGAACAGATTGCAGTGGTCCAAACACGCACAGGAAAGCAGAAGACAATGTGGTGAAGAACATTTAGGACAGACAAGAAGAAGAAAAGAGGAAACGTGGGCATCCAGTAAAAAGGTGGATGGATTATGTGAGGGAACACTTGCAATAGTCAGGTTTGAGTGTTGAAGTAGGTAGGAGGCTAGCATTGAAACGAGAGAGAGATTGCAGCAGTCGATACATCATCCTGACCTAATGTAGAAAATGGGAAAAGGGGTTATGATGATGATGATGACTGATGATGCTCTGCTGGGGCTATAGAGTTTCATAGCAATAGTTGCTGGGATGGCTAAGTAGTAATATTGGGCTAGTGGGAGATAACATACTCTTTTCGAGTAAGTGGCAGCGAGCAATTATGTTATGAGCAAGTAGCATGCAAGCACTTGTAGTAGCCCCATTATCTTTCATTACACTCCCTCTGGCCCTTTGCTGCTGCTAGCTTTCACCCTGGCTTCTCCATCTACCTATCCACTGATCCTCTGATTGCTCCTTTCTTTGTTCCCTGGATGTAACCCTTTACAAGGTAGACTTGCCAACTCATCAAGAAGTCAAATTCATGGTACTTATTCTTTGCCCTGAGTATTGAGAGATACAAGGGGAAGTACAGGTGTGAAGCCAGGAGCCATTGTTCATGCAGTAGTGAGTCATAATCCCTAGTTTGGGATATGCTAGTACAATTACATCAGGCATCTTTCTCACCTCCTGTTTTCCCCTGAGATAATCTGTGAGAATCCTGGTCTCCACCAAAGTTTGCCCAAGCATTGAGTTCCTCCAAACTCTTCTGGAATAGGAGAATTAGATGTTGGATATTTCATCCTATTCTACCCTTGCAAACCCAAAACATTTTGCAAATTACAGACAGCCTCTCAGAACTCATTTATTATACTTTGGGAATAATTGAAAGATTCTGGATTCTTACATAACACATTCAAGTTAAAATGCATGATATTTGCACTTATTTTTTAAAAGAGTCATTGTAAATGGTTGATGGTAAAATATTTCCTGTAAACTTTGTCCTTCGGATGAGACACTGAACTGAGGTCCCATCTTGTTGAGTTGGTGGTAGCTCAGGTGGATGTAAAGATCTCATGGCACCTATCAAACAGAGTTTGGTGAAGTTCCCCAATGCCCTGGTCAAATTTCCCCTAGTAGTATAAATACCACCTCAGATTTTCCCCTATAAAGAGGCCTGTACCCTAGAAGGATTGGCCCATTTATGAAAGGATAGCTAAATAAATAAATAAATAAATAAAAACAGCACAGAAAACAGTAGGTTGCAAAAAAAGTAATGAAGTAGCCAGGTAACTATTGATACAATAAAAGACTGGTTTAGCTACGTAACTGCAAGCATCTTCAGTTAATCTAACTAAAGATACCTGCTTCTCCATTTAAGTGAAAAAAAATAGCAGTCACATGATGAAACTTGCAGTCATGTGATCACCAAAACACTTAGTGAAAAAATCCCGCAAAACAACACAATATATAAACTAATCTATGCCATCAAATAAAGAACAATACAGTTTAAACTAAGCTTGAAGGTCTATTACTGACATCTAGTGCTCAATTGTATTAAAGACTCATGCTTAATTATACAGAGATAGCTCATTAATATTCAAAAATATGTGCACTGATTGGTTAGTCCAACCAGTATACCCGTTGTAAATTGAGCATATACCAATAGAAAAAAGTCTGGTCATTGAAGTACCATTGGGCAGCCAAATGCTCTTCTATTAGCAAATGTTACGGAGGCATACATCTCAACTGTCCAAATTTTCAGATATTTGCCTCATATTTTGGTCTGTTCCTCATAAAATTTGTGATTTACCAACAAATCACTGAAGAGTGAAGTCACTAAATACTGACACGCATTTCTGTTTCAGACTTCATATCATTCAGACAATGCACAATAACACAAATCTTGTTATTCTAAAAGCTTTCCATCTTCATAAGGACAACATTTACAATCAGTCCCTGTTTTGGGGCCTTTATCCATCATCAAGAGGTTGCGAAGTATGTATGGAAGGCAAAGCAAATACAAGCAAATCAGATACCCCTCTAAAATGTCTGGATTTTATAGTTTAAAAAAAAGCAAAGGAGAGCTTCCTTTCTCCGTTGCTTGTTTTCATCAGCACTGATGTACTGTACAGGTGTGGGAACGTAAGTCCCATACGCATGTGCAGTACATCAACAAAAGCAGAGGAATGAGGAAACAATGCAGAGGAACACTATGGCACCATTATACAAAGGCATTATTTAAGAAAAGTAAGCAGTTTCTTTCTTAAATAATGCCATTGTTTAATAATTGAGCTATCTTTATGCAATGATATATTTAAGCAATAACCGACTCATGGGTGTGGATATATGAAGATTTACCCATGTTTAGATTTGTTTAATCACTCAGGCTTTGCCCTTGTGATCAAACTACAACAACATTGGGAAAATGCTCAATACACCCTCACCCATTTGTCAGTTATTACTTAAATATACCATTGTATAAAGGTAGCTCAGAATAAATCCTTTAAATCTAGGGAAAAAATCATTTGCAACAAACTTTATATAGAGGATTATGATCAGGCCTTCAATTGTAACTGTATTATTATGTGTTCAAGATATGGATGCCAAGAAATTCATCTCAAGATCATATTTCAAGAGATGAATCTTGGCATCCATGTCAAAAAACATGATAATAATACAGTTAAAATCAGAGACTCAATCGTAATTCTTTGTAGTGCATGGAGCTTTATCTGCTCCATGTTCTACTACTTATAGAAAAAAGAAAAAAAATGAAGTGTTTTGCTGGCTTTCAAAGCCATAAAGCATTTAGCAAGTGCTATCAAAGAGACAGCAACATTCTTCTTATGTCAGGGCTAGATTGTGGGACAAAGTCAGGGAGAGATTATTACTGGTGTAGACAGCAAGCTGTTTTAAATTCTGCTGCTGTTGTTTGCTGGCCGGCACTGTCTGATCTTAGTGACTAGAAAGAAACCCAAACTTAAGAGTGCTTAGAGGGTGATTAACAATTGTTAAGACTGAGTCTCATGCTACAGAAGTTCTTAATTAGTTTAACTTTTCCCAATATTGGAGCATAACCACAGCACTCTGCATTACAATTGTTAATCTCAGACAGAATATAACACCCACCACATGCTGACAAATAAGCAGCATTATAATTCAGTCAGAACTGAAGGAATATTTTAAGACTAAGTTGTCTATGAATGACATCTGATGGTCATTTGTATAATCAAACTTCTTTAGATATAACAGTGCAGGCAAATGGTTCAAAATGAGTCATATAAACCAAGGGGAAAATTGCACAGGTCTTAACCACCATTGTTGATGTAATATGTGTATTCTGTTTAAAATTGCTGCACCTATCAAAGCTAGTGAAAGTAAAAATTGCTGTTGGATGAACCAAAGTGTGTTTTTAAAGTGGATTTGAGAACTTCTTGCACCAAACTTCACTTATGTGTTATTTGAAGTTAAAAAAAAACTAGATGTTTGCCAAATGTAAAATGTGCCACAGAAGCATGTAACTAAATAGATGAAACAAGGGTTGGTGCAAGTGATGTATAAATGAATCTGAAAAGGACCATTGCTGTTTATAGTAGAAAGAGGAAAACCCAGTTTGGTTTTGTCAAGGGCAGGTCATGCCTACTCAACCTGGTGGACTTCTTTGAAATGGTCACCAAAGCAATGGATGAGGGCAAAATAACTTGTTTAGCTATGCTTACCTGGTTTGCACAAAGTGCAGCAGTGCACAAACTGGAGGAATGGACCACCAGGTTGTAGACAGGACTCAAACAGTCACCAATATAAACCAGATGTGTTCAATTAATAATACTGTGCAATGCAAAACAACACAGTAAGCGGCATTCATAGCGAGAACCTTACAATAATTACTAAAATAGCAGATATCAGGTGTGGAGTGCAGATGATACAGGTTCTAATACAGGGTGTGCAAGTTTTGTTTTACTGTTGTGAGATTGCAGATTATAGCAATGAAGTGCAAGATACACAACTGTTTACTCAACCTTCTTGTAATAGCTGCAGGTGTTGGAGAACCGTATACATGGTACATTTGACTAGCCCATTTTCAGAAGTGCCGATATACCTAATAAGCTAGAAATTGCATTGTTTGCCACTGTTGTGCATCACTTACTATCACGCAAATACAGTGCCCGCCAGTGCGCACCCTTGCCTACAATGTTTGTGAGATGGTAAGTAATGCGCAATGTTTTAAAATGTTGCTAATCCAAAATGTGCACACTCTCAGTAAGCATGAAACATGCAATAGGCAAGAAACAGCAGCATATAAAATGCAATTGGTGAAAAATGCTCATTAGACATTGAGCTTGAACTATGGTAGGCATGTCTGGAGTTGCTGGAGAGGGTGTGCACTTTCGGGCGCAGTGTTGGGGTGTCCAGACATCCAAGATTTTTGTTGGACTCTAAGTTAAGGAGCATGGGCCCAGGTTGCTGCAGCGAAACTATTCAGGCTCAGAGTATAAATCTGAAGCCTGGAATAGCATTGCTAGGGCCTTAACCAGTGCAATAGGTATCCCACAAATAGGTGAGCAGTGCAGACATAATTTTGAGGACCTCCAGAGGAAGAAGTGGGATACCCTCAACCTTTGCATTGGGGAATATCAGGCAGGGAACACCTCATAGATGTGTAAGTATCAATTTCAGTGAGTAATTGTAAGAGTTAAAAGATGAATATAGTCAAGACTGCTATTCAAAATGCTGTTCTGTTTTTTTTTCCGCAGCTGTTTGATCCCATGCTGAACATCTAGTAAGGATGCAAAAAGCATGTGGTATGTATGCATCAGAACAGTACTGTCTAAATAGCATTTTAATAATAATAATTGTATAGGAATTTTTTTGCATTAAAAGTTAAGGACCACTTAGCTGGTATTTAATAGAGTTGTATCAAACTGAGCATGCATATGCCAACAGTAAAAGAAACTATGCATGCCTAGTCTGTAGCACAAAGTAATGGTGCCATATTCTCAAATAACAGTGAGCATGTATCTCTAAACTATAAAAAGAAAATATGCTTGCAGTAGTCTGTAGGACAAAAGAACAGTACAGTATTTTAGAGTAGTCATTGGTTGTGGGTTCAAAAACCACACTTCCCAAATATACAATACTGTTATGTTTTCTTCTTTATTGGAATGTAACTTCGTACTTGTATACCAGTGGCACAAATGACCTTCTGTAAACTGTGATCAGTATAATTGGAACATGCATATATACAATATATGCACACATCAAGGATTGGTGACTACAATCTGTACTATAGTGTCCATCTGTTATAAACTGGGTAGTCTTAAAAGTAAGGAAGAAACATATTAGGAGTTTGTAGTGTTAAAAGTAAAGATAACAAAATAAAGTCACATAATTGTATCAATACTTTGTATGTCACATATGACGTTCCTAATTTTGTCCCTTTTTTTCTCGCACCCAATCCTTTTCTCTCTATTTTGGGGGTGTTTATTTTCTTTTTTTTTTGTGTTAATTTTTTATTTTTTGTTTTTCCCATAGCACAGCAGGATAGGGCTGTCCCATGGGATCCACCTGCCTCCACTCCACCGGCTACAGCACCTCTGCCCAGCATGTCTGGTGCAGAAATGGGTAGCACACCATCTGCAGCCCCTGCATTACCCAGCCCCTCAGGCAGTTCTTCCCCAGAGGATAGGCCTTTGACTCCATCCGGGAACAGTGGCAGAGGGGGTGAGTTTATCACCCATGATGAACTGTCAGGGATGGTGTGTAGAATTGTGTACCACAATGTTGGTGCATGCCTACATCGGATGGAGTGCCTGCTTCCATCCTCATGCAGAGCACTTGTAGGAGGTGCAGATATTGGGCGCTGCAGCCAGCACTGCAGTGAGGTGATGATGACAATCCACTGGATGAGGATTAGATTCTCACTGTCAACCACCTTGACATGCATGGGACTGAGATTTCCCACCCTTTCTCCATCCATGGTGTTCATCCACTGCATGTGTCCTTCACCATCCCTGTCTCTTGTCTTGTTTGTCTTGCCTGTCTGCAATTGCTTCCTCATATGCCCAACTTACCTCACCCAGAAATTCCTACAGCCCTTCCCCAACTTTCCTCTCTCTCTCAAAGAAAAAAAAAGGGCATCTGTCCCACAAAAAGAAAAAAAAATCATCCAATACATAGCTCTTCATTTCATACACATCTTCATGACACACATGATTCTTTCAAATTCTCTATACAACAGATTGTGCTGCAGTCACCCCTCTCTCTGGAGGTGACAGTCCCAATTTAGCAAAATTTGTATGTTTTTAATCTGGAAGAAATGGATAGCTATGATTTTTCAAAATCCTTCTTGCACATTCCTGCCTTGTTTTCACTTTGTCCATCCCCCTGCTTGCTCCCCATTTCACCACTTTCCTGTCTCCCCCATTTCTTTTTTTTAAAGAATTATTGCAGGATGGTGTAGGGCATACACCAACATGAAGCAAAGGTAAAAGGCAGTGATATAAGTAGATAAGCAAGCATTGATGTGTGCATACATTGCACATATGCGTGGTCCAAATATGCTGATTAGAATTTACAGCAAGCCAGTGGTGACTCTGCTCTACACCTCTAATGTTACATTGCAATACTGATGAAAACTTAACAGTATTGTATATTTGGGAAATGTGGATTTTGAAGGCACAACCTCTGACAACTTTGTAATAATGAACTTTGGCTTTGTCATCCAGAGTAATAAATGCATACTTTCCTATTACAGTTAAGAAATGAATGCTCAGTTTGATACAATTGTATAATTAACAAATAAATGTGTCATAACTTTTAGTGCTAAAATAACCCCACTGTAGGGATTCATACATACCAAATGCATCTCGCATCCATGCCAATCTAGTGGCATGGGTTCACACATTCAATTTTCAGTCTGTGACAGCTGCAGAAAAAAAAACATAAAAGAACAGAATACCATTAAGCATATCAATCCTGACTATATCCAGCTTTTAACTCTGATAAGTAGTCTCTGCAAGTGATACACATCTGTGGGGTGCCCCCAGTCCTACATTCCTTGGTCCAATGGTCGAGAGTATCCCTCCTCCTCAACCTGAGGTCTCTTTAGTGGTTCCTGCATTGTTCACCAGTGTGGGGGATACCAATACTACTGGTTAAAGCCCGAGAAAGACTATTCCATGCCTCTGCCTTGTAATCTGAGACATGATAGTCCCTCTGCAACAGCCTGGGCCCATGTTCATTTACTAGGCGTTCAAAAAACACTTTAGACTCCTGGACACCCCATCTTTGATGCAAGGAATCTCAAAAACTCTCAAGGAATGTCAGCCATGCCTATCACAGATTAAGACCAGTGTAGAATGATGTTTTCCTGCCAATTGCAGTTATCGCTCTTCCTGGAAGTGTGCACTTTCTGGATTTGCAACATTTGAAAGTGTTACGTATCGCTTACCATCACACAAACATGTTGCACAAGAGTGCATGGTACCAGGAAATGTGTTTAGAGATGGCCAATAGTATTAATTGAATGTATCTGGTGTATGTTTCTGTCTGTTTGGGTCCTGTCTGCTACTTAGGTAGCCCATTCGTACAAACAGTGGCGCTCCAAAAACAAAAAGGAAAAAAGTATATAACATGGAGAATTAGTTAAAATGCTGAAAATCAATCTATGACATACAGAGTAGAACTGTTAGTATACGTGAAATATGACTACATAGGTCTGGATCCTAACTCTCACTGCAATGCACCATCACAAAACAGGAAGGGAGACTTATCCACATTTGCCCCACAAACACCTTTGCAGCAAATACATGACATAATTCTTCACACAACCAAGTGCAACTGAATGTACACTATCAAGGTATGACCTGTTATTTGTAAATGTATTATATTTTATATATTTGGAGGAGTACATTTAGTGATCACACAATCTGTTATGATTATCTCTTACAGATATACAGCTGTGTCCTACCTTTCTGAGTTTCTTAGTCATTCATCTGTTATCTGACCAGTACTCAGGGACATGTAGTGTGTAAGCCAGTCTATATCATTTACCTTGAAATGTGTGAGGATATTCACTGGGAATAATATGATATGCAGATGCCATCAAATTAATAGAAGGTTGGATGCTACAAACAAGCATAGACTGCTGTTTTGGGGGCGAGGAGCAAAGGTGGGTTCTTGTCATGGAAAGTGCAAGGGTATAATCTTCTTTCAGGATGAGCTACTGTTATGACACAAACAAGGCTGTTGCTCTTGTTAATTTCCTTGCTTGTATCCTGTCAGTTTGATCTTGTGAGGGTGGTGAAGCCGAAAACTGTTATGTGTCTCATTACTTTCGAACTTCTCTGTGTTATGATTTCCCATTTCAAAGGTATGGTGCTAAACTATGGGCATGCAGTGATCATCATTACTTTGGGGAGGTAGCAATGTGTGAATCTTTGAGGCCTGAGGCCTACTACTTGCTAGTGGACACATACAAGTCAAATAACTCTCTGCTGTCACATGTCATTAATTTCTGTACAAATCTCCCACCTTGTAGTTGCTTACTGTAAGTGATTAAATACAAGGACATGCCATAATATTATTATACAATACAGCACATGTTCAGGACTTGCCTTGTAAATGCAGCAGTTGTCACTCTGTTAGTTCAGGGCTGACTGTGATGCAAGCAGTACATAGCCAATAAATGAAGAGGTAAAGGCCTTGGCTCTGAATTGAGGGCAGCAGAGGTCACATAGTTTCTGTATTGTGTCCTTGTCCACGCTGTAGCACTCTACAGTGTCCATGCCATGTATGTTGAGATAAGTTAAATGTGCCTAAAACTCTTCTCTGTCTTGGCCTAGGCTTATTGACAGCAGCAGCATTGCCTCCAGCCTGTAGCACATACAAATGGGAGTTAAGCAACAGCAGCTCCTAAAATTCTGTCTGTGTAGACCTTCTGTGTCTGTACTCCACTACTTTTGAAATCCACAGGAAAAAACAGCATGGAATCTAAATGGTTGCTTTATAACTTCTTGAATAGCTTCACCAGATTGGTTGATTAGTATACAATTCAGCTGCTTATGCTGTAGCTAGTGCCTCTGAAACACAGCCTAGACAGTTGCAGTCCATTAATAATCTACTCCATTATAAAAAAGCAAATGTGTAGCTAGCCAAACAGATGGTGAGGATACTTGCTACAAGTTCAGCAAAGCAATATATTTTCCAAGCTGTTATTACAAAAGAGTACTGAATGCCAGCAGATATGCTGTCAATTGTTTACCTACATAATGCATATGTTGGAATATATTAATGAATAATGTGACGCCTTTTACACTGTTTTCTGTATGCATTAGTTAGCAGTGTATTGATGGCATGGCCATGCTTGTCAAGCCATTTCAGAGGTATAAATGATTGACAATACATGAAAATAGTAAGCTGTGTGATACATATATACAAATGTTTCAAGGACAGCTCCTTTGAATGCATGTTTAGCATTTCAGATGTGTTTTATTAGCAAAATGGTTCATGTGCCTGTTCTTTAGTGGGTGGGGGAAGCAAAGAGAAGTTACTGTTATGTCACAAACTAGAATGGACTGTTCTTTTTGAAGGGAGCACAGTTGAGTTACTGATATGGCACATACAAGGGAATGTTGCCCTTGCTACTCTCCTTGTTTTGCATCCTGCTTGTTAGTATTTCACATATGTTGTATGTATTATATTTTTCCAGTAGGTACTACTGACTGCCTACCTTAACTGTTTTCTCTGGTAACAGTTACTTTATAGTTATGTGATACTTATGTGTATTATCATTCTGTTGTGTCATATGACAGTAAATGTCATTGAGGGACAAACCTCCCTTCAGTGAGGCAGAAAACACAATCATAGTAGATGGGCTCCATCAACATGACGCCTTACTTCTTGGAAGCGGTCATCCCAATATGCCAGACAGGCTGAGGAGATGGCAACAAATTGTTGCTAAGATAAATGCCGTGAGTGGCCACAACCATACTTATGAGCAGGTGTGCCACAGGGCCACTGACATGCTCATATTGATGGTTGTGAAACTGAGGTACAGTTGAGGGGTGCAGAGGTTGAATCTGACACCAAGGTTGACATCCAGCCACTTCCTTATTTTTCCCCAAACACAGCCAGTAGATCTATGCCTACCTAGTCCACTGAGCCCACAGATATAGGACAGGTGGAGGGCAATGACATTGAGCAGGGAAGTGTGGCTACTGTGGCTTCAATGTCTGTTGAGTCTGGCTATAGCCAAAATATTGGTTAGGTGCCATACAGAAGGATTGATAGGGCTGCTTAAAGGGGGCCTGCTGTCCCTCCTCCATCTGCTGCAAGTGTCTCTTACCACATCACACAATGTATGTTTAGGGCCATCATGAAGGCACAGGCACATTCAGAATGGTGCTCCAGACAAATGCTCAGGATTATGGATGTGGCACAAACTGACATGCATGACTGCCACCATTGTGTCACCAATTCCCTGAATCAGATGAATAACACATTGGAATGAGGGGTGTCTGTGATGGATCGAGGTGTGTCTGTCATGGAACGAGCAATGTTTGTGATGGAACATCTGCTCGGAGGGGAACAGTGTCCTCATGGGCATAGGTCAGACACAACATCTGGAGATAGCCAACATGGCTGTTCTGGATCATGCTCCCCTACTTGCAGTACTTTGACTGGTCTGTCAGGGAGTGTGCTGTCCATACCCAGAGATAACATGCCATGGGGTCATGGTCCTGGGCATTCCAGTGAAGAGAGCATGTCCAGCAGACATCAGTCACTATCAGGTAGCAGCACTCCATCTGACCTTGGGAGTGAAGGTGCCATTGCAACTCCTGGCAGTGGCAGTCCTCATGGTCAGGAGCGACAACAATGAACTGCCATCTCTACCATGCACAGCTCACACTTATCCAATATACAAAGATATAGAGCTAGCACTGAGCTTGGCTGTGTTCATGCAGATGCTCACACACAACTTTCACATGGAGGACCCCTACAGACACACACATGGTCTGCCTGCTTCCCTTTCTCCCTCAGACACAGTCACCGGCCTTTTCTGTAAGCCTAAGCCTCCTGCTCTCCCCCATCACTCTGTGCATGTGATGATAACTGTGCCATATCCCTGTTTTCTCTCTTTTGGATTCAGGGATACAAAAACTTTGTGTCTGATGCACAGTGTGTATAGCTACATTAGTGCCTAGTATATCTGCATTTGTGTTGTTCAACTGATAATTGTGTCTGTCAGTTATATTTGCCTTGCTGAATGATACAGTGGATAGCATCATCATGACAGTACTTTCTAGTTTATTCTCTTGTAAGGGTTTTGAAGTCAGAAACTGCAATGTTTGTCACTACTTTACAAACTTTCTCTTTAATGTTTTCCACTGCATAAGTATGATGCACATCATAAGTCATACCATCACATTCAGATGTCAGGATTGTATGACAACACTGTAGTCAGACTCATCAGAACAGTAATACAGTATAATGCTCACTTTTGCAGGAAGCTCACCAGACACATACAGCAGCTGGACAGATCACAGGACTTTCTCATCATAACTATGGCATGATATATGTGGGTAGATAAAAAGACATGACACTGTCATCTGTCTGGTATTGCATTAAATTCAGGCCAACTGTCTTACATTAAGAAGGTGTGTAGTCTACATTCTGGTGGGAGGGAGGAGGGAGTAGCCTCTGCCCCTCTGAGCTTGGAATTGCTGTTTGAATGCTTATTGTGGCTATTGTTCTAAGTCACTTTGTTATGGTTTAAGCACTCAGCCTCCAAACCAGTTATTTTACATTAGGAAGGTTTGTAGTGTAAACTCTTGTAGCAGGGAAGAATAGCCTATATCCTTCTAAGCTGGGAATTGTTGGTTGAAGGCTTATTATGGCTTTTATTCTGAAAGTGTTTTAGTTTTGGTTTAAGCACTTGTGTTCCAGATCCCTTATTTCACACTAGGAAGGTTTTTGTCTACACTTTTGTTCTTCTGTTATGATTGCAATTTTCTGCACTTTGGATTTCTACTATTTCTGCATTTTATAGCATCATCTCAATCCAGGCTTGCTGAATCTAGACTGTTTGGTATCATTGGAGCACTAAAACCAGCCCTCTTACATTAAGAAAGCCCTCCTGCATCCTTGTGGTAAAACTGTGCAGCCAAGAGTCTATCTGAGTTGGGGACTGCTGGAATAAAGCTTACTGTTGGCCTTTCCCTTTGTTTACTTTTTTAAAATAGCTTAACTTCACTTGTATTCCAGCATTGTGTTTTGGGGTGTTTGCACTCCGTTTACCATAGCTGCTCAGAGCTTGCACTGCTATCCTCTGAGCAACTCAGTTGTGCATTGTGAAACATTGGCACATTTTTATAAGCCTAGCTCTCCATATAATAGACACATTTTGTTAGTCTTAATCCAAAAGCTGGGCCATCTAGCCCACTCCCCACTAGTTATTACATTATATACCTTCCATAATGGACGGACATTTTCCCAACATTTCTCCAGGCAGCCTGATTTACATGGGCATCTTGAGCTTACAGCGCAATTGTTTCATGTATACTGACAACCAGTTACTACTAAAACAAACTAATACAACATGTGAGAGCTGTATCTATACTATGAATTTGGAATTAATTCTCTCACATAACAACAAACCAGATAAACATGTCAACACACACAATTCACCTTTTGCACATAAGCTCACAACACATAAACCCACATATGCCAAGGTACTTGCTAGAAACCTAAGTAAAGATCGGAGATCTTCTAAGTGCAAACCTAATGTGCACATTGCAGACCCCACAGAATCCACTGCACATAATAATACACACATCAGTGTCTCAGCTAATAAGCCCTTCAGGCAAAACACCTCAAAACCAAATGTCTTGCTCATAAGCAACTCCATAGTGAGAGACACAGATGCCCCCCCTCACCAGGCTGGACAAGGAGATGGTCACAGGCAGCTGCCTGTCAGGTTCCAGGGTCCGTCACATCACACCCACACTCACGTCTCTCAAAAACAAGTACTGTTATGACTTTGTCATAATCCATGTTGCAGTGAATGACTGGAGATGTACCTCACTGTACTATATGAAGGTGCTTGCTTCCCCCATAGTGGCCTTTTTAGTCAGGACAACTAAAGTCCCAATGTGAAAGAATCCATTACAGACAAACTGAAAGTTTTGCTGCTTAATGCAAGAAGTGTAAATCAGAAACTGCACTCACTGGAAGAACTCCTTACCTTGGAAGATTCCCATGTTTGTGTAGTCATACAGACATGTTTCAAGGTCACAGAGAGCCCTCTGGCCATGCAAGAGTAGAATGCCTTCCACACATTCACACATCAAAATGAACATGAAAGAACCAAAGGCGGAGGTGTATACATCTTCATTAAAGACAAAGACACCGCAAGACTGGTCAAAGAGTACGACTCTGTAGCGCTACTCCAAGTCCAACTAACTGTATGCAAACCCCCACTTCCATATCATTGTTAGCTATAGATCCCCAAACATGAACCATGAGCACCACTCTGCCTACTTGGACCTAATTGAGTCACTCACTAGACAGCCAAACACCGTGGTCATGTGTGATTTCAACCATCCTTCCATCAATTTGGAGTCATATATGTGCACATATACAATCACCCTAAGGTTCCTCAACTTTGTCAATACACATGCTGTGTAACAGAAAGTCTGCACCCCCACAAGGGGCTTGAATGTCCTAGACTTAGTATTGACCAAACTACCCCTGTGTGTTGGCCCTCCTTTCAGGTCAGATCACAATTCAGTCTCATTCACATTCACACTCATACCTGACACCCTGTCAAGAACAGAAAGGATGAAACATTTATCCAAAGCAAACTATAGGCTCCTAACCAATGCCAGAAAGAGTTGCAAACCCCCTGCTACCACTGTCAACAAAAACTGCTATACAGTGGTGTACATAAATGTTCTGTATAAACAGCTATATAAACGCATAGCGTCAGCTGAACATAAATGGATGGAATCAAGTTCCACACAGAAAACAAGCCACCCTGGTGGGTATCAAGCATATGTAGGTCAAGTGGAAGCAAGTAATGTGTAAGAACAAGAGGGAACTGACTCAACAGAGGAAGGACAGTCTCCACAGCTTGAACAAGGAAATTAGCTATCTTGAAAAGTCCTCTAAAGCCATATACAAACTTAAAGTGGCTTAAAGTACAAACTTAAAGTAGCATCCCTAGCTATAGAGACTCAGGAGGCATTAGTTAGCTATGTCAGAAATCTAAAAGTGAAGGCCCAGTTTAGTACTGAACTAGTTGTGGATGTTACCACTCATACTGACCCTGACGGAAAAGGCAATCTGCTACCAGACAACTTGGGGCAAACTTCACCCCCCCCGTCCCCACCAGACATACCCCAAAGCATACTTGTCACCAGTCATCTAACTAGTAACCTGCTGTGAACCTAAGGTGACATTTTTCTGGGCTTTATGCCAGTGTCTGATCCTGCCCTGGTGGGATGGTTGTATATACAATAATCAGATCTAGCTGATTACATCAGCATTGTCTATTGAGCATATGGTGATAACAGTGTCCTGAATGCTGGTGTAAAAGGATCTCTGTAATGTCAAGTAACACCTGTCTCACACACAGACACAGAGGTGTGCGCACACACACACACACACACACACACACACACACACACACACACACACACACACACACACACACACACACACACACACACACACACACACACACACACACACACACACACACACACACACACACACACACACACAGTTGACTGCAGTGAGAACAGAACCCCAACCTATGAAAGCACACAGACTACAGAAGACAGTACTATATGCAAGCACCATGGCACATGTCTGACTTTTGCATAGCTGCAGGTGAACATATGATAGATGACTTCAGCAGGCCATGTGGTGGACAACAGGTTGTGAGGCCTGCATAGGTACATAGATTCATAGGTTCATATGAGGCCAGTAGCCTAACTGATGAGTGTGTCCTAGGTGTGTAGATGCCTAGCTGTGTAAAACCATAAGTACCCTTATTGAGCATAGTTGGATGTTTGAGTTTAGCAAAGCAAGGTTGTCAGTATCACCACCTAACCCTGTCCATGATGGAGCATGCAATATTATATATTATACTTTGTAGTATGATTGCTATATATGTGTAAAACATACTGAGCCCCCAGGGTTGTATTGTTTGGGGAGGCAGACAACACATGTACATATTGTGAATATATGGCATATAATGAAAATGTGCTCTGAAAAACTGATCATACTTACAGAAGATTAGCTGAATTTGGACTGTCACCTCCAGACAAAGAGGTGACAACAACATAATCATGTTGTATAGTCAGTTGGATCGAACCATGTGTGTCAAGTAAACATATTTGTGATATGGAGAGCTATGTGTGGGATGATTTTTTTGGGGGGACAGGTGCCCCCCTTTTTTTTGAAAGAGAGAGAGAGGAATGTTGGGGGAAGGGATGTAGATATACCTGGGGCAGTGGGAGAAGTAATTTGGCAAGGTGAGGAAGCAATTGCTGACAGACAGGATATATAAGACAAGACACAGGGATGGCGAAGAACACAAGAGATGGGTGAACACTATGGTAAGGATGTGGACCTCACAAACCCATGGGCATCAAGCTGAGTGACAGTGAGAATCAAGTCCTTACCCAGTGGACTATCATCACTGTCACCTCACTGTGCTGATTACATTAATATTATGGTATCAAAGTGGCTGAAATACACTGGAAACATGAGCCACAGAGAATCATAGAAAATGATGAAGTTTATATCACATGGGATCACCCAATACCAACAGTCCAAATAGATAGATGCTAGAAAACCGGATATAGTGGTCCAAGAAAAGAAGACAAAAGTAGCACTGATCATTGAAATCGCCACACCTAGTGACTACAGTGTCTTGCATACAGAGAGACACAAAGTCATAAAAATACCTCAATCTGCAGCAGAAATGAGAACCATGTGGAAGAAAGATACCCAGACAGTTCAATAGTAGTAGGAGTGACTGGTCTTATAAAAAAGAATTTACAATCATATTTAGATATGTTTCAAATTCATGTAACACCGTACGAATTGCAGGAGTCATTACTGGGCACATTGCAGGTGCTGCAAAGAGCACTTTTGGCTAACATAAAAGAGTGAAACAATATTAATTTCATGAACTTTAATTGTACTTTGACTTAGGAATGGGGTCCATTCCTGTCATGGTATTAGAAACCCAAAAAACTTGGAGAAATTAAAAATGCTGATTGCTGCAGTGTCTGATGTCTGCAACTCCTTGTGTTATTCAGTTCTGTGATGGAGTGCAGTGTCTCCATCTGGCTGGATCATCCCCAGAAATTTTTCTTGGGTGATAAAACCACACATCTGCCATTGCTCCCAGATCCTTTGGAGCAGAAGTACCTGAGGTGCCAGGTAGTGCAGCAGCAGCACAAAGGGGTGCTACCATGTTGCAGCTCAGATGTGCTGGCCCTTGGTGCCATAGTCAGTGGAGGGGGGCAGGTGGATCCCATGGGCCAGGCCTACCCCACTGTGCTATGGAGAAAATAAACAACCCCAAAAAAAGAGAAAATAAAGGTTGGGGTGAGAGATTGCACAAGTTGTCTTATTTGCTTGTTTAGGCTGAGGAAGGTGGTCTTCCAGTTCTGGGTTCTCACCTTTGTATTTGTAGATAGCAGCATCTTTTGCTTACTGTATAACCTACTAATGGCAGATGTGTATCTGTCCAGGACAAGATAACAGTGTCCCATAGGCTGTTGTAAAAGGCCCACCGAAATGCCCAGTAACAGTTCACACACACACACACACACACACACACACACACACACACACACACACACACACACACACACACACACTTAACTGTAGTGAGAATAGAACCGCTACCTAAGTACACAGACTATAGAACACAGCACTTAATGCAAGTTCCACAGCTTAAGTCTGACTTGGAGTGTGTCAGACAACACTTTATAGATGATGACATCAGCAGTGTCTGTTGAAGACAAGATAACAGTGCCCCACAGGCTGCTGTAAAAGTCTCACTGTAAAGTCCACCAACAGCTGACATACACACACACACACACACACACACACACACACACACACACACACACACACACACACACACACACACACGGTCTATATCACATCAGCGAATGCTAAAAATAATGAACACTGATATATCGAACTTCAAAGTCCAAAGCTGAAAACAGCGAAGGAACGGATCAGCAAAATTTTTCCCAGGGAAAAAAATTACTAGCCCATTCTCCGGGCTTTGCTGTTTTTTGCACTGTGGTGCGATCTCAGAGTTGATATATTTAAGTTGGGGGGGCAAAGCCCCCCCCCCACTTAATTTTGACTGTATACTCTTTTTTTTTTGGATCAGTGAATTTTTCTCTGGGAAAAAATTTGCTGATCCATTCCTTCGCTGTTTTCAGCTTTCGGACATTTGAGTTTGACATAACAGAGCTCGCTATTTTTAGCATTCACTGTTATGATATAAACCCACACACACACACACACACACACACACACACACACACACACACACACACACACACACAAACTTGGCTGCAGTGAGAATAGAACACCTACCTATCTAAGTACACACACTACAGAACACAGGAATTAACACAAGCACCACAACACAAGTCTGATTTGGACAGGACCGCAGGTGAACTTATAGTAGTTGACATCAGCAAGCCATGTGGGAGACACAAGGTTGGGAGGTCTGCATGAAATGGATGTGTAGGCTTGTGCAAGTCTCAAAAAAATGGCAAGTAATGCCACTGGAGTATAATTGTGGGATACATACTTCTACTCTTTTGTTTAGACACACACGCACACACACACAGTTGACTGCAGTGAGAATAGAACCCCTATCTATCTAAGTACACAGTTTACAGAACACAGTATTTAACTCACGTGTCATGGTACAAGTCTGATTTTGACAGGACTGCAGGTGAACTTATAAAACATGACATCAGCAGGGGTTGGGAGGCCTGCATGAAATGAATGTGTAGGTTTGTGCAACTCTCAAAAAACTTGCAAGCCATGCCATTGGAGAGGTAACTGTAGGTTACACACTTCTTCTCTTCTGTATTGATGCATACACACACACACACACACACACACACACACACACACACACACACACACACATGACTGCAGTGAGAATAAAACCCCTACTAATCTAAATATGCAGTCTACAGAACACAGTACTTAATGCAAATGCCACGGCACAAGTCTAATTTTGACAGGACTGCAGGTGAACTTATAGTAGATGACATCGAAAGGCCATGTGGGAGACAAGAGGTTGGGAAGCCTACATGAAATGGATGTGTAGGCTTGTGCAACTCTCAAAAAACTGGCAAGCCATGCCATTGCAGAGGTAACTGTGGGATACACACTTCTGCTCTTCAGTCTAGACAAACACACACACACACACACACACACACACACACACACACACACACACACACACACACACACACACACACACCTAGTTGACTGCAGTGAGACTAGAACCCTTACCTGTCTAAGAACACAGACTACAGTACTTATCGTACAGACCATGGCACAAGTCGGATTTTGACAGGACTGCAGGTGAACTTATAGTATATAACATCAACAGGCCATGTGGGAGACAAGAGGTTGGCAGGCCTACATAGGTACACTGCTTCATAGTGTCATCTACGGCTAGTAGTCTAATAGCAGTAGGCTGTTTGGAAGCCTAGCTGTGTAACAACACAAGTACTTGGCCATTTGAGTTTTGTAGACCAAGGCTGTGAGCACCACCAAGTGGCCATGTCCATGAGATGGCACACAACATTATATATAACACTTTGCATTGTGGTTGATATATGTGTGGAAAAGGTAATGCAACCCCAGGGTTTTAGTGCTTGTTTGGGGTGGTTTGGGGGGGAACAAATGTATGTGTTGTAAATATATGACACATATTTATATTATGCTGTTAGCTTGCAATGTTTCCACATGTAGTTTTATGTCATACAAATGAAATAGAAAATAAACCCCAGTAATAAAATATCATATATACAATTCCATAGTGGAAAGAGCATTAGATTTGCATGATGGTTAACAAAGTGTACATGCATGCAAGATAGGCCTATTTGCCCATAGGGAAGCATTGCACAAACGTGACCCACCTTGCTAATGTTTGCTACTATACCTCGGTCCCATCTGTACTCCAGGTCAGCTTTTCATGATGGCTAAGAGCATTAATTGAATGTATCTGTTCTGTGTTTTTGGGTGTCTGCTTTTTAGGCAATCTGTTTTTTTTTCTCGCAAACAAGATAAGCTTATCCAAACTGTTTTTTTTTTTTTAGGACACGGCCCACTGCGCAAAAGTAGAATTAAAAGAAGACAAGAAGTCTCACAGCAAGTTTTGGAGAACAGCAGAGCAACGGCAGAAGGCCTAACTCAAAAGAAGACAAAGAGGAAAAGATAATAAAAGTAAGGGATGCATATGCAAAATTTGTAACAGTACAGTAAAAGTTAATAGCACACATCACAAATTTCTACATATGTCAGGATTTGAACCCTCACACCAATACAACTTCAGAAAACAGAAGGGTTGTTTTAGTCCTCTTTGCCACACAAACAGATTGGCATCAATGAAATGAAGTCATTCTTCACTCAACCAACTGTTTCAGAATGTACACTGCTCTCAAACCATCAGCTGTGATTTGTCCATTTAATTCTCTATTATATTTGTACATAGAGCAGTTAGTGATCACACAGCATGTTATTAGTATGCTTACAAATATACAGCTCTATCTTTCCTTTATGTGTTTCTTGGTCATTCATCAGTTGTCTAATACATGCACTGTGTAAGCCATTCCATATCATTGGCCTTAACATGTCAGAGGATATTAAATGGGAATAATATGATATGCAGTCCAGTCTGAATGACACAAACATGCATATACTGTTCTTTTGGGGGTAGCATAGCTGAATTACTGTTATGGCAGGAGCAAAGGTACACTCCTCTTTTTGGCAGGGGACAAAGCTCAGTTACTGCTATGACACAAATATGTCTGGAGTCTGAGAATGCAATGTGTTTCATCACTTTCTAACTTCTGTCTTTAATGTTTTACCAGTACAAAGATATGGTGATAAAGTGAGGCCATGCATGGAACATTAGTATTCTTCAGAGGTATGACTGTGTGAATCTTTCATGCCTAAGCCCTGCTAATTACTAATGAACAAACATAAGTAAAATATGTGTCTGGTGTCACATATTAAGGTACTTTCTGTACAAATCCATCACTATTTACTTGCTTACTGTACCAAGTTAGGAAATAGAAGGATACATAATTGCTATCATTTTGTCCCAGTCTTCTGAATTTCTAACTTTTGTATTCTGAACTACTGCCAAGATATGATAACTTCAGGTATCCTCAAGTCTTTTATCTATAGACCTTAATGCATTAACCACTCCTACCCTAGTGGCATTTGTCAGTCTTGCTATGTTAGAATACTTGGACAAATAATAATATACACATGTAAGACATACAGCTTCTTTAAACAAATGTGTGCCCACTCGACCCCATGGATGAGCTAGTGATGGCCATGATGTAATTGTTTTCCACTGGATTGTTGTTATGATATTAATGGCATATAGCAAACTTTGTGCTACATGCTCCAAGTCAAGATTTCTGAACAACACATTATATTTCTTGCTTATTATTTGTATATTGGTATTCCCAGCTGTAATTCTCCAGCATTTTGACTGGGAAATATTATTTTTCAGCTTTGAACTTTAAGCCCTGGATGAAGATGTAATAAATTTGTTAATTCCAATTTATGAGTCACATTTTCCCAAAGTCTTTATTTATTTATTTATTTGATATTTGTTTACTGGGGAAGTCTAACTTGGTCAGAAAGTGTCCATTTTCAGCAGAGGCCCAGGGAGAAAAGCTCCAAATCACAATCTTTCAAAAATCAAGTACAGATATTTTAAATCACAAAGTATCATGTTACACTACAAAACATCAAGTACAGATATTTTAAATCACAAAGTATCATGTTACACTACAATGTTTATTTGGCTTGTTGGATCAAAACTGCAGTGTTAGGCCTTCTGTCCTTGCTCTGCTGTTCTCCAAAATCTGCTGTGAGACTACAAAAGATAAGTGTTTATTTTCAACTGTTTTCTGCACTTCTGATCAATTAAAACAATGTTTGCTGAATATCTGTTTAAACTGTGCAACTGCTTTTAGGCTTAGTGAATTGAATCCTTACCTCTGTTCGGATCTTTGACTCCTTTTTGTTTTCTGTACTTGTTCTGTTCATTTTACTCATTGCTGCACTTGAAAAACACTCGCATAGAGCTGAATCTAGTACTGTCTGTGACCTTTGGAGCTTGCAGTACAGTTAATCTTTTGTCTAGAGAGGCCTCGCTGTTGCTTCGTGTGAGGGAGTTTCAGTGTGGTCTGATCTGGCTAGAGTTATTGCTACAAGGCTCTGTTTTAATGTGTTTTTGACTGGATAATTTGAACTTTGGCTAGTTCCTGTTTCTCTACCTTAAATAGCCAGTGTTTAAAGCAGTTTGTGCTTGTTTACTCAAAGCTGCAGTGAGTTAGGCCTTCTGCCCTTGCTCTTCTGTTCTCCAAAACTTGCTGTGAGACTTATTTTCAACTGTTTTCTGCACTTCTGATTAAGTAAAATAATATTTGCTGCATATCTGTTTAAACTGTGCAACTTTTTTAAGGATTAATGAATTTAATCCTTATCTGTTCTTGTATCCCCACCCACCCAACTGTCGTTGTGGTCTTAAGCTTGGTGGCTCTTGAGTTGCCCACCTCTACTATAAATTTGATATTGAACACTCCTCCCAGTCACATTGCATCAGCTCATTCTACTAAGTACAGTGAGATCAGTTGTGAAGGCCTACCCATTGCATCATCTCATTGTACTGAGTACAGTGTGATCAGTTGTGAAGGCCCATCCCTTTAGCTTCTTAACCTTGAATTATCTTCTGTCTCCTCACTTTCTACTTAGAAAAATATATATTGTGCCTCTTCCTACTTCATTTTTCTACTTGTGCTTAGGTCTTTGATGACATTTAATTTCCTGCATTTAATACTGCTTGTCTGTAGCCTGATTAAATTGATGATAGTATTCTACTGAATTGCTGCTTTGTTTGAGCTATTTTTCCTGTTGTGATTATGAGCTAATTTATCACATTTGCATTATTTTAAAGCAATTTACTGATTAACTACATTTCATTACTGTTTAACTGTATTTCATTGCTATTTACTGCAATTAATTACTGTTTAACTGTATTTTTTTCAAACTGTGAGTTCTGTTTTCGTCTGTAAGTGGTTAATCTGTGTTTTTTTCTGAGTTTTATTGTGTTCTTACCCTTAAATTGGGTAGTATAGTCTGGATACAAGTTTTGCTGCATCCAGAGCTGTTTGTCTTTGCCTTCTGTGTTTCTGTCAGCCATCTTATTTTTGCCTTCTGTGTTTCTGGCAGCCAGTTGTGCTGGTAGGGGCCTATCTTCTCTGCTAGTGAGACTGGCAAAGTTGCCTTGATCTTGTCTGGCACAGGCTGGTAAAGAAAGCAGGGACTAACAAGATTGGCTAGATTTCTGTGTTACTAGAACCTTCTATTTTTGTGGTATTTAAACCCCACATTTGAGCTGCTTTGGGCTTCTTTGCACAGCTGCATTGTTTTTAACCCACTGTGAGGTATTCCAGCTACAATTGTTTTCTTAGTAGCACATGTGTGATCATCTACTAGTACTCATCTTAGACCTTCCACCCTTTACCTCCTTAGCTCTCTCTGCCCTCTCTCCCTCAGATTCTGACAATATGGATGGACAATTTCCTACAATTTCACCTGCCAGTCTGGTTGATATGGGCATTCTGAGACAGTATAGCAACTGCCTCATATACATGGACAACCCCCTACTACTACCACCTATGTATGCAAACTGTGAGAGTTGTAATTACATTAAGAACCTAGAGTCCATGCTCATTCCCTCACAAGGCAGTATATCTGGCACTGAGAAGGCTGTCAACATAAACGTCACACCTCAAACACCACCCACACCCACACAACACATGCCCATATATGTGGAGGTAATCAACAAAAACATACCTAAACAAAAGAGAACTCCAAGGCAAAAACACAAGTGACCTCCACTGCCCACCACACCACACATAGTTCACACACCTGTGTCTCACAGCCACTAAGGCCTAAGCATAAACCCAACATATTAATCATAGGAGACTCCATTGTGAGATACACAAATGTGCCTCTCACAAGGCTGGATAAGGAGAAAGTCACAGTTAGTTGTTTGTCAGGTGCCAGAATCCACCATACCACCCATGCACTCAACCCTCTCAACAACAGATACTGTTATGACTCTGTCATAGTCTATGTTGGCGTGAATGACTTGCGATGTACCTTCTTGGACTATATGAAGAGAGACATGATCGAGCTTTCTGAATATGTGACCCAGGCAGGTATGTTCCTAGCCTTAAGCAGAATTTTACTGTCACCCAGAATGATACCTCCATGCAAACAGAAAATGATTGACTTTAACAACTGGCTTAGTTTCTGGTGTCATTCCAAAAGGATCCATTACCTGACAGCCTGAGAAAACATGATCGACAGACCATGATGCTTTGCCAGAGATGGCATGCATCTGTCTCCATTGGCCTTTAGGCTTCTGGCAAAGGCTCTTGCCTCCCCCATAGTGTCTTTTTTAGGGAATGCCATGAGATCAAAACTACTAACATGAAAATGTCATCAAAATATAAATTAAAGGTCATACTGCTAAACGCTAGGAGTCTAAACATGAAGCTGCACTCATTGCAAGCATTCTTAACCCTGGAAGATGCATGACATCTATGCAGTCACAGGAACGTGGTTCAAAACTGTGGAGAGCACCCTAGCCATACCAGGTTACTCATCCTATCATACATTCCGACCCCAAACCATGGGCAGCAAAGTAAAAAGAAGTGGAGTTGCAATATATATTAAATACATACATACCTCCAGGCTGGTCAAACAGTATGATGCACAGGAGACACTCCAGGTACAGTTGACTGTTGACAACACCCCTATTCAAATCATAGCTAGCTATACGCCCCTAACTTTGACTCAGGATGGCCACTCCACCTATCTGAACCTGTTTGAAACCATCAAGATTCAATCCTTTACCCTGATCCTGGGCAGCTTTATGTATCCAACCACAGACTGGAAGAATTACTCATACCAAAACACAAATGCCCAGAGATTCCATGATTTCATCAATGCAAATGCCTTGGACCAGCTGGTCGACACCCCCATGAGAGGTGATAATATCTTGGACTCGGTATTAACCAACATGAGTAACCACTGCCGCATCCTTACAGTGTCATCCTTCCTGGTAAGATCCGACCACAAAGTGGTCACTTTCAAAGTCACCATCTCCCTTGACCCCCCCCCCCTGCTAGGGTCAAACAGAAAAACTTTTCCAAATCTGATTACAAACTCCTGAGGGAAGGTATAAACAGCTTCACAGCCCCCTCCATAGGAACTGGCACATATGTCCAAACATACAGCAAAGTACTATACGAGCATTTATATAGCTGCAAGGAATCAGAAATACCAGACAGGATAAAATCCTCCTCCTCAAGGAAGACTAAAGCTGTCTGGTGGACATCTGAAATAAATAAGCACTATAATAAAAGGAAAAAAATTCCTCTCCAGGACCAAGAATGAGCAGGTGCCTAATTGGAAGGAATCTCTCCTTAGCCTGAACAAGCAAATATGAGCACTAGTGAAATCCTCCAAAGCAAACTTCAAGTCCAGACTGGCCACATCTTCTAAAGACAATTATACGGCCTTCTTCACGTATGTCTACAATCTCAAAGGAAGCACTCAGAGCTGCTCAGAGCTGATGGTCAAGGACACCACATACACAAACACCGTAGATATAGCCAACCTGCTGGCAGAGAGGTTCAGTGAAAACTTCATCCCTCTGTCCCACCCATCAGAAAATCAGGACAACCCCAGCACCTGCCCCTCTCCCCTTATCTCTAGGGAGCAAGTCATCACTGCCCTCTCAAAGGCAAAAAATACAGCCTCAATTGGACCCGATAACATCTGAGGTTGCATCCTACATGAACTCAGGCAAGAACTTGCAGCACCATTAGGCATCCTATTCAATCAAAGCCTGAGTACCGGCTTCATCCCAGCCAAGTGGAGGACAGCCACTGTCATCCCTCTACACAAAGTTGGAGCGTCCACCGATTCAGGAAATTATAGACCCATCAGCCTAACTAGCCTGATCTGCAAGGCCATGGAACACATTATCATGACCTCATTAACAAGAACATTGGCAACCTCCAAACACTCGATCTCACACAGTTTGGTTTTGTCAAGGGGAGGTCATGCCTGCTGAATTTGGTTGACTTCTTTGAGATAGTCACCAAAGCCATGGATGAAGGGAAGATGGTGCACACCACGTAACTTGATCTGGTCAAAGCGTCCGATACTATTCCCCACTCAGGTATAATAGATAAACTCTCTCAACTAGGCATCAGTACATATATTACCAGATAGGTAGCAAACTGGCTCACTGATAGAACCTACCTACTCAAAATAGAGGAAGCCACCTCAAGCAGTAGACCCGTAACAAGAGGTGTACCCCAGGGATCAGTCATGGGGCCTCTGTTGTTTGGGATATACTTTTCTGAGGTACAGACCAAAACCAGTGGGCTATGGCTGACCAGGTTTGCAGATGACTGCAAGCTGGGCACTGTCATCAATTACCCTAGTGATGCGGACATCCTCCAAAAGGGTCTCACCCAAACAAATGACTGGTGCCAGAAACATGGCTTCAAACTGAATGCCAAAAAATGCATCATCATCCCCTTTGAGGAGAATGACGTCACCACAAATTATCACATTAATAAAAAGGTCCTAAGCACACAATCAGTCGTGAGGGACTTGGACACCCAGGTTGATAGCAAACTGACTTTTGACCACCATATTGCCTCTGTTGTATTGAAAGCTTTCTACCTGACCCACTTTATTAGTAAGGGTATCTCATCCAGGGACAAGGAGGTCATAGCATCCTTGTATTCTTCCCTTATAAGACTCATTATTAATTATAATGCCCCTTTCAGGATGTACCTCACAAAGCACATACAACAGCTGGAGAGACCACAGAGGTTCTTCACAAGGAGAATCCAGGGCCTCAAACATCTACCCTACACATATAGGCTAAAAGCCCTGTCCCTCTACTCAGTCTCATAGAGACTCCACAGCAGTGATCTCTGTCTAGCATACAAAGCAATCTCAGACCCCACCTTAATGGGACGGCTGCATATCTGCAAGTCTAGCTCCACTCAAGTAACCCACATGCGCGCCCTCAACTTGGTCTGTAACATCAATAGGACTTGCTGGCCAGGCAGATTTGTGTCCCAGAGACTCCCCCTTCTGTAGAATAAATCCAAAAACAAATGCACCTCGCAGCCAAAGTCCTCCAAACCACAGAACAAAGTTTATTCTCACAATAAATGACAAAATGGTTATTCTCACAATAAATGACAAAATGGTTATTCTGTAGAATAGACTCTCTCTCCACGTCAAGCAGAGTACCAAATTAATCCTTTTTAAGTGCAACCTGAATAACTGGATGGGGAACAGAAAATACCCCCCTGAGATTCCACCTGTGTCCCTGCTGGACAGGGGCATCGGGTGCTGACTTGTCAGAATATGGGCTAAATTCTTGGCTAGGCTTGTAAGGGCCTCAGGGCCAATAGCCTAGTAACTTCCTATGATCCTATGAAAGCAGTGTTATGGCTTGAATAATTCACATATAAACACACATATATATATATATATATATATATATATATATATATATATATATATATATATATATATATATAAATATCAACGTACTGGTAAGTATGCATGCTTCATTAATGGCTTTTCTTTTTAGTTTTGCAATACCACATTTGTATAAAACTGTGTTTGAAAAATCAGTCTGCCTTTGAAAGGTCTACACAGGTGTAGAGAGAGAATGAGCCTAAACTTGTTAGATACCTTTCACATAGGGCAAAATGCTAGTCTTGTAAAAGAAACTGAAAGATGACAGAAAGCATGATGTATGATAGGCAGTCCTGGGATATTACTATTAATTAAAGGAATTAAAATGATGGTAAGGCAATGTGCATAGAAAATACTGGGGGCTGGACAACGTTATAAGGATTAAAGCACTAAACTCAACTACTTCTTTGCCAGAAGCAGTGTACAGAAAACAACAAAGCCAAACCACACTACTTTGTCTGATATATCTCAACTTCAAACAATGAGAGTTTTTGCTTTTGGTAGTTAGAGAAGCAGATGAAAGGCTGGTGCTGCTAGTCAGGGATGTGGACAACCACATGAATCAAGTGGGACTTGAACTATGAATCCTTTGGCAGGAACGCTTCAGATGGAGGAAAATGCAAAATAAGTGAGTTTCCATTGTGGTATGCAGATAATAAAAAAAACAGAAACGTGGTAAAGATATAGATTCCAAAGTAGTAAAACAGTATCAGATTTATGGTGACCAAAGCAGAAGCAGTGTCTTCGGCACCACCATTTGAGGCAGTAGTTCCTACAGAAAGGCGTACATATTTATAGTAGGAAGCAATCCCAGTCTGTATAGTAACCTACAAAGTCAGGTATAGACTATGAAAATTGACTTGAAACTAAAAGGGTGCAACAAAATATTAATGTTATAGCTTCTTAGGGGACAGATTCAGTTCAGTTCAGCAAAAACTTCTTAAGTGTTGAGAGGTAACTCAGGGAACTGGTGGTCTGTACCACACAACCCCTCATCCTCCTTATCCCACTCTCTGTTTGGGGAATGAAAGACCTGCTGTTTGATAGAGGATAGAGGGGATCCCATGGGAATATATTCAAAATGTCACAGGAGTCATGGTGTCCATTATAGGATAGTCATTAATAGTAATTCCAGGGGAATGTAGCACAATAGCCCTAGCTGGATTTGATAGTTCTAGAACCTCTGCATATCAAAATAAGAAGGTAAATATACTATTTCAAACTCCCAACAAAAAATTGGCATAAGGACTTAAGTGTTCATTCTGAGTGTGTTGGGGGTTCGTGGTTAGGAACTAATGTGGTGGGTTCCTTCACATTGCAGTAGACTTGGTTAACCAAGCACTGTGAAAAGACAAAAAAGATTTTAAATGTTCAGTTCTCCAGGCTCTAGAAAAAAGAGAGAAGTAAATGCTTGCATCATGATTTACGTACAATTAAAGCTGACATTTCAGATGTAAAACAAGAATTGCAAAATGTATTCCCTTATATCTGGGTTAAAACAAAACATGAGTATGGTCTAGTAAAAGATACTATCATGCATTTTTTCTGGACATAAAATTCCACTTTTTCATATACTGTACAAAATCATGCAGAAATGCAACTATAAATTAGGAAAGCCATAGAAGAATGGAAAAAGCAGGGCATGAGAATAAAACAAAATTTACCATGTAACAGTCAAATCTGGCTAGTAAAAAAAGACAGTTCACATTGACTACTAACTGATCTGTGGTTAGTAGAACAGAGCTCCCTGCAGCCCATTTTGTGACTACCATTCCTGAATTAATGGTCCAGCTTCACAATCATTGGAAGGTGTTTCCAATTTTTGATATTGTCAACAGCTTCTCCACAGTACTTCTGTCATCTCAGCCATCCATGTAATTTGCATTTACTTATGATAATGAACACCATGTAATTACTAGGTTGCCACCCTGTTTAACCGTTCGTGTGAGTATTTTCATCATGTTTTATCCAAACCTTTAGGGCTCAGAGACAAGGTATTAAAATACATGGATGATATTTTCAACCAGATACCTATAGAAATGGAGCACAGGGAGATTGTGAATGCTGCTTATGAAGTGCTATACAAAGCAAGTTTAAAAATGGACCTAAATAGGAGGATTCGGCTCTTACGAGTGAATGTAAAACTTGAGATTATTACAGGATAGGAGAGACAAACAGTGATTGAGAAAGTAAAAGCTGTTCAGTAATTGCCCATCCCTCCCAAGGTGTGTTAATTTTTCCAAGAAACTGTAAAGATGTTTCTCAGATAGCACAACCGCTGTACTTTATGTAACAGGGAGCAAAAGCCTTTAATTAGATACTGGTATGAACATTTGAAGTTCAGGCAGCTTTTAAAGACTGAAATAGTGCTTTGACTAATCCTGCAACCTCCATCAGTAGAGACCTAATTCTGACATTTTATATGTCGGTGTGTGCTACTAATACAGAGAGTTAAGATCAGGTCTCTGACCATAACTGCGTTAATATGTGTTCTTAGCACGGATGCCAAGAAATTCACCATAAGAGCGAAGCTTGAAAGGTGAATCCTAGCATCTGTGTCAGGAACACATAATAACAGGTTATGATCAGTGAGACCCAGTCATAGATAGGTTCATAGGTATGTGCTAGGCTATCGGCCCTAGGGCCTATATAAGCCTAGCCAAATGAGGATTCCCTGGCTTTTGCCACCCAAGAAAACTATTTTCCTGTGCCCTTGTTGAGCAGAGCCACAGAAGTGATCCCCGGGGTGAATTTCCTATTTCCCATCCAATTGTCAAGATTTCTCTTAAAGAGGGCTAATGAGGAGCTTTGCTTGACATGAATGGGTAGCCTGTTCCAGGGCATGGGAAGTCTCTGGGACAGGAATCTATCCCTCCAGCATGTTCTGTTTATTGTGGTGACAACAATTAGTTCCCTGGAGTGTGTGGCTCAGAGAGACTGGGATTTCTTTAAGTGTAGCATGCCCATCAGATCTGGGTTAGACATGGCTTTGTATGTTAGGCAAAGGTCGCCTCTGAGTAGGCGATATGTGATGGAGTAGAGGTGGAGTTTTTTGAGACGGTCTGCGTATGGCATCTGTTTGAGGCTAGTAATCCTCTTAGTGAGGTATTTTTGTGGCCTTTCTAGTTGTACAGATGTCTTGTGAGGTACATCCCAAACAGGGCATTGTACTCTAAAATGGGTCTGATGAGGGATGAGTAAAGAGGAATGATGTCCTCTCTTTTACTGGAGGAGATCCCCTTTGTGATGAGGTGAGCCATGCAGAAGGATTTCCTGACTACTGTGGTGACATGATTTTCAAAGGAGAGACTACTGTCCACCTGTGTCCCAAGGTCTCTTATCACACTTTCGATGTTTAGTAGTCTACCGCCTATGTGGTAGTTCGTGGGTATGGTGTTTTTCCCAAAGGGGATGAAAATGCACTTCTTGGCATTGAGCTTTAGGCCATGACTTTGACATCAAGCATCAGTCTCAGTGAGGCCTCTTTGTAGAATGTCCACATCCTTAGGCAAATCTATTATGGTTCCTAGTTTACAGTCATCTGCAAATGTTGTTAGCCAGAGACCAGCTGTATTAGCCTGGACTTCAGAGAAGTAGATACAGAACAGGAGAGGACTCAGGACTGAACCCTGTGGTACTCTGCTTGTTACTGGTCTGAAGTCAGATTTGGAGTTGGCTACTTTCACTGTGTGGGTTCTGTCAGTGAGCCAGTTGGCCACCCATCTTGTGACATAGGGATTTATTCCTAGTCCAGTGAGTTTATCTATAATACCAGGGTGGGGGATGGTGCAGAAAGCCTTGGCAAGGTCAAGATAGGTTGTGTGCACCCCCTTACCCTTGTCTACGGCTCTGGTGACTGCTTCAAAGAAGTCAATCAGGTTTAGGAGGCATGATCTACCTTTTACAAACCCAAACTGAGTGGGGTCCAGAGTTTGGAGGTTATCTATGTCTTTGTTTATAAGTTCCAGGGTGATGCGTTCCATGGCCTTGCAGACCAGGATCATCAGGCTAATGGGGCAATAGTTCAGGGGTCAGTGGTGACACCCCCTTTATGGAGTGGAATAGCCATTGCTGTGTGCCATTCCATAGGCATGAAGCCTGAAGTGAGGCTATGGTTGAACATGATACTTAGGTGGGGTCCCAGTTCATTCTGTAGTTCATGCAGAATACAACCTGGGATGTTGTCTGGTCCCATGGATGCTGTGTTCTTGGCTTTGGAGAGTGCAGTCTTTATCTGTGCGTCTGTGATTACAGGGACTTTGCAGTCTTCCAGTATGGAGAGGGGCCCTTTGGGGGGGTGAGGGGGGGAGGGGGTAAAGTTTGCACTGAACCTGCCTGCCAGGATGTTGGCAATATCAGTTGGTTTGGTAATTGTAGTGCCATTGTGCTGTAGTTCAGAGCAGATCTGAGTGTTGCCATTGAGATTCTTGACATAGCTGTAGAATGCTTTGTGGTTGTCTTTAGAATCCATGGTGATTTTATTTTTATAACTAGCTTAGGAGAATTTTATGAGGGATCTAAGCTTCTTGCTGAGGCTGACCAGGGTGTTTCTGCAATCATGGGATTTTACTCTTTTTTGCATCAGTTTCTTCCTTCTGTTGTAGAGTGTGTTTATGCCAGGGGGCCACCAGATTGGCTTCCTTTTTTTGGAGGATAGCATCTTGGTTCTGTTGGGGTTGGCACGATCCATGCACTCGTGTATGTGCTTATTCTGTGCATTTGTATATGATTCAGCAGTCATGCCTCTATTTTCCACCTGTATGGGTGTTGTGAAGTTAGCCACTTCTGACTTAAGAAGCATGAAGATTCTTTTCATTGGTTTCCTTAATGGGGGGTGGGGGGCAGGATATGGATGTCTAGGATGATTAGCTTGTGGTCAGATCTGACTAGCGAGGAGTTGACCTCTGGCGTGGAGCATCTGTCACCCATACTGGTAATGACCAGGTCCAGGATGTTGCTGCCCCTGGTGGGGGTATGGACAAGCTGATCCAGGGCGTTGGAATTAATAAATTCCAGAAAACATTGGGCAAATGAGTTAGTACTTGAGTAGTTTTCCTAGTTGATGGTAGGGTAGTTGAAATCTCCCAATATTAGGGTATTGGGCTGTACCTGAATATTATCCAGTATATCGAGAAACATGAAATGGGCGTTCTGGGGCATGGTGGGGGATCTGTAGCAAGTTACAACCTGAATTGCAGTTTTTCCCAGTGTTACTTTTTGGATGCATTATGTTGAGCAACTAGACTGGAAGTGTGGATATCCTTAATGAATATGGACACACCTCCTCCTTTAGTGTTTAGGTCCAGTTTAGGTGGCCGAAAGGTGTATTAAGAATTGTAGCCTGGTAATGCAGGGGTGCTCTTTGGAGCCTTAAACCAGGTCTCTGTCACTGCACAAATGTTGATGTTCTCCATCTTAAGGAGTGCTTTGAGTGAGTGCATTTTGAGGTTTAGACTTCTACCATTGAGTAGCATTACCCTTAGATTTCGCTTGTTTGTATCTACTATGGTGGTGCGTTTGACATTTGAGCCTTGCCTAAAAAAGGCAGTATAGGGGCAGCAAGAGCCTTAGCCAGTATCTGAAATCCCAGAGGCAACAGGTACAGGCCATCTTTGGCAAAGCATCGTGGCCTGTCGACCATGTCATCCCAGGCAGACAGATACTGGATCCCCCTTGGAATGACACCAGATTCTTAGCCAATTTTTGAAGTCAAACATTTTGTCCTTGTACTGTGGTATCATTCTGGGCGATGGCAGGATGCTACTCAGAGCTAGTGTCATACCTGCCTGGGCCACATGGTCAGAGAGCTCCTCCATGTCTCTTTTCATTTAGTCCAGGGAGGTATGTCTCAGGTCATTCACTACAACATGGACAATGACAGAGTCATATTTGTACTTGTTGTGGAGTGACCTGAGTGGATGCGTTATATGGTGGATCCTGGCACCCGACAGGTAGCTGACAGTAACTTTCTCCTTGTTTAGCCTGCTGAGAGGGACTATAGAGTCAACTATGACTAGTGTGTTGGGTACATTGTTTTGCCTTATGGACTGAGGTTGAGTGTCACACTGATTTTGTGAGCTATGTGTCGTTCGGGTAGTGTTGGAGGTGGTGGTTGCTTGAGTTACTGCTTTGGAGGTCTCTGTTGTTTGGGCAGATTTTTATTGAGAGCCTCTGCAAATGTAGATGTGTATTTTGTGTTACTATGTGTGGGTTTGGGTGGTACAGGTTTTGATGGACTATGTGTTGAGTGCAGTGTGGTGTTTACCTTCTCCTCTTTACTGTCTGGTCCAGTCTTGGCTGGAGAGAGCTTGGTTTCCAGTTTGGCTATATAAGTGCATCTCTCACAGGTTGTAGTGTTGGGTGGTAGGAGGAGAGGGTTGTCAGTGTACATGAGGCAATTGCTACATTGTCCCAAGATGCCCAGATTCATCAGGTGGACAGGAGAAAACACCAGGAGCTGACCATTGGACATGCCTGGTTAGTGCTTATTAATTTAAGTACTTGGAGCTGATTTCCTCTTGATAGGTGAGGAAAGTTGAGTGCTGCAGTAATTTGTAGATTATTTAGTGCTTGCATCGATATTTGGACAAGTGCTGAGCACAAAGAAACAGTTTTGAGTGCTAAAACTATAACTCTCTGTAGTGCCTGGATGTTTATGTATTCCATGTACTACCTGTTGCAGAAAAAAAAAAGCCAATGTGTTTTACTACTTTGAAAGCCAGTAAAGCACACAGCGAGTGCTGTTGCACAGATAACAAAGAAGGAAAATAAATCAGGGGCAGTTTTTAAATACTGCCCTACTTTAAATAAGATACTTACAGACTGACATCTGTAAACTTTTGCTGCTGTATCAGGAAAGATATTCAGGGACCATTGAGATTCAATTAAAGTCCCTTATCTGATACTGGACCATAACAGTGCTTAATGGGTGTGTAACAAATGTTGCACACCTCTGAATGTGCTGCTTGGGTTGTGTCTCATGCTACAGAAGTGCACAACAGATTTATCTTTTTTCTGATTTTGGAGCATAATCATGGCACTCCATGCACTACAATGCTATCTCAGCTGCACTTTGACTTAGTGACCCATAACTGTACCTGAGGTCAAGTCCTGATTCCACCTTTTGGAATCTGGTTAAAAAGGGATTTAACCTTTGTATAAGACATATTCTGGAAGTATAGTGGACCATGATACAAACAAGATATATTGTTAGTTTTGTTCCTTTAATATTACAGACATCTCAGGCAACATTAAAATTGTTAGAAATTTCTAAGGGTAGCATTTCTCAGAAAATGGCAAAACAGATAGTTGCCTTAAAAAAAAACTTAACTGAGCATGGAGAAAAAAGTATCACTTGGCCCAACTAATACAATAAGAGGAGTAAAGTCATGATAGCTTCTGAAAACATGAGGACACTCTGTGTTTGTCTTTTGTGGGAAAGTACTATGAAGGATCCCTCGGACATATATTGATAGTACCCAATAATTGCACAATGGTACATATGTCATAGCGGGTCTACTACTAATTACCGACACGACGATTCCCTGACGGAAAACTCCCCGACGCCAGATGACCGACATCACACAAACCCGACAACGCAAAACACCGAACACCATTACACCGAACACCATTACACCGACACACGGAACGTAAACAACACGCGACACTACATAGCATATACACTAGCCCTGACCCAAACCCTAACCCTAAGGTCCGACACTATCGCACACTTCACCTACCTGCACCCTAACCCTAACTCACTTAACCCACCCCTAGCCCAAGCTCCGACACTAACGCACACATCACCTACCTGCACCCTAACCCTAACTCACTTAACCCACCCCTAGCCCAAGCTCCGACACTAACGCACACATCACCTACCTGCACCCTAACCCTAACTCACTTAACCCGTCCCTAAACTACAGTCCCTCACTAGCACACACTTACCTTACCCGAACCATACCTCCGACACGAACACACACTCACCTTTCCCACAGCCTAACCCGACATCCCACAATCTCGAGCACTTACCTGACCGCTCCTAACTCCGTCACCATCGCACACTTACCGCGTCACGATCGCACATTCCCTTGTCGGTCTTTCCGCTGTCGGCAAATCACCCTGTCGGTACACTTACCTGTCGGTCATCTGGCGTCGGTGAGTTTTCCGTCGGGGAATCGTCGTTTCGGGCATTAGTAGTAGACCCGTCATAGCATATGCTATTTAGATGCCAGATAAACCAGGCAGTTATTCCAGTACAGACTGCCTGGTCACATTCAGAGGAAGAAGCTGGAGGTAACCTTCCATATAATAGCTGGAGGCAACACTCATAAAAATGGAATGCTTTGCAAAACCACTAAATGTATTCAGTGACGATGAAACAAAACAGTGTAAGAAACTTCTCTGTGTGTAAGTTTTTCAGTTCCTGTATCTCTAGTTGATCACTAAATATTAAAAATCAGAAAAAAATCAGAAAATGGCAATAGAAGTAGTGAAATGAAAAATATCCAAAATAATAAAAACGTATTCTTTTTCCAAACAGTTTTATTAAATGTATACATATTACAAAGGCAACTTTACATTTATATAAATGAAAAACATACAAAATGAAATCACTTTAGTTGTACAAACAGTTTACATCACAGACACCACTGAAACAACTGAAGTGCTAAACAGTATACATCACTTATAAACCATCCAGTCATTGTCAGTTAAGCATTATATAATTCATTCAAATCCTGCCTCTTAAACCTCATTCCTGCCCTACATATATTGTTCCCACAATTCCCATTTTTCCTATGTAGTTTGCTCTTTCCCTTTTATAGAGATCCCAGCTCCAGTTGTTTTATCTCTATTGCTATATTCATTATTTCTAGTAAAGTTGGTCTAGACTTTGATTTCCATTTTCTAGTAATTTCTTTTTTGGCAGCCACCATAATTAGACTCAGCAAGGCTTTACTATGTCTAGGCAATTTCAGTTCTGTAGCATAACTCAAAAAAATCATCTAGCCACTCAGTCCAATCTGCTCACCCAGCATCTTCAACAGAGTGGTCTGTAGGGAATCCCAAAAGTCTGCCAGCTCATCACACTTCCAAAAAACATGTTCCCAGCTATCTCTTTCCTGCCGGTCTATATTAGAACATCGAAGTTTCAAAACTTTGGATGTTCTAATATCGACCCCTATTCAGCAAAAGCTAAAAACATTGAACATACAGAACAGCAAATTTTTTCCTAGAAAAAAATTTGCTGCTCCAAAACAAATACACACAACACAAGCACACCAAGCAAACAGCAATACACACACATACACCTAAAATCTTATACCTAACCCTACACTAAACTATACACACACCACTAACTATTCACTTACCTTAACCCAAACCCTAACCCTAAGGTTCGTCACTATCGCACACTCAACTCACCCGTGCCCTAACCCTAACTCACCTACCCCGCCCTAACCCTCACATCCACACAATCACACACTTACCTGACCCGCACCCTAACCCTAACTCACCTAACCCGTCCTAACCCTCACGTCCACACAATCGCACACATACCTAACCCCTGCTCTAACCCTAACTCACCTAACCCGTCCTAACCTGTCCTAACCCTCACGTCCACACAATCGCACACATACCTAACCTGCACCCTAATCCTAACTAACCTAATCCACACTCAAATGCACATTTACCTGAACCTGACATGTAACTTTCCACCACAGCGCTGAAAATACCGAAGCAGCAGAAATGGACAACCGAATTCTTTCCTAGGAAGCAATTCGGTTTTCTGTTGCTTCAATATTTTTAGCTTTTGTTGAATGGGGTCAATATTAGAACATTCAAAGTTTTGAAACTTCGATGTTCTAATATAGACCCTTTCCTGCCTGTCACACCTCCAACATTTGCTATCCACCTGAGGAAAAATTCTTTGGAGTCTACTTGGGGTATTTAAAAATACCTATGTAAACACTTCCAGGCAAAGATCCTAAATCTTCTAAACTTTGTTGCATATTTGGGAGATATACATAATACCCCCCCCCCCCATTGTCTCTTTGTAAATGCTTATCCAATCTATCTTCCCAATCCTTTCTAAGCTCCTCTGATTGATTCTTATAATTGCCATGCAATATTTTATATGCTTTGCTAATTATTTCTGTTTTAATAGCAGCTTCTGTTCTAGATTCTATTTAAAACTCTACTAGTGCTGGTCTTTCATTTAGGAACCCCTATTTATTTCTCTTTGCCTATACTCTAGCAATCCTTAATAGGGAAAGCAGTCTCTAACCTGCAGTCCAAATAAATTCTTGGCCTCTTCCCATTCTATTACCTTTCCCTCTCTAGTTATTTACTCCCAGTACCTTTGTTCCTTTGTCAGTTTTCTCCAATAACTTCCAACCCCCTATTGCCTATTATCTGTATCTGTGACCACAATCAGCCCTATCGTCAAAATCTTTTTTTTCCATTCTCATGTTGGCTTGGTTCTTAGAATACTCCCTGCTATTTTATGAATATAATACTCTGTATGATTTTGGTTGTTCTCCTTAAGAGTCTGCATCCAAAATCCCAATCTATCCTTATCCCTTGAGCTTCCTCCCTGTGTCAGCATCATTCCTTTCCACTTTGAATTATAGTTTTCTGCTTAGGCTATGTATAAGAGCCTTAATTGTGTTGTTCTAAAGGGTCTATATTATAAGATCGACAGTTGAAAACTTTGAACAACATATGGTCGACACCATATGGTCGATGTCTTCAAACACTGACATTATAAAAACACACAAAAAAAAAAAAAAAAGAAAAAAGTACCCTAATGGGTTTAAGTAGGGGAGCAAGCCCCCCTGCACCCCCCACACCCCCTGCTACTTAAATATACCAACTTCGAGACCACACTACATTGCAGTAAACGGACATCTCCCCTTACAGAGATTTCCGTTTACACGCCCGATATTCTGAGGATTCGATATTCTCATGTCGACAATGTCAGATTAGACATTGGCAGCATTTGAGAATATAATATAATATAGACTCGTTCTAAAATACCCCCATAAATTAGGTAATCCTAGTCCTTGTTCTATTGGTAGAATCAGCTTATCCCACTTGACCCTTGCTATTCTCCCTTCCCAGATATAATCTTTCAGCTCTTTTTTAATTGCTACCCACAACTTCTCCTCCAGTTGATAAAAGTATGCCTGACCTGTGTATAAGACTAAAGGGACTAAAAACATTTTAATGGCTTGTAGCTCAGTATCCATATCCATATAACAAAACTTCCAGTTTCTCAATTTGTATATCTGTATATATATATATATATATATATATATATATATATATATATATATATATCTGTATCTATATATGGGAGCACTGCAAAATCCTGAAAGCCCCAAATCAGCTGTAAACTGTGTCAGTATTACAGTTGAATGGTAATATGTTTCTGTATGTACTTGTGCTGGAATATAATAAGTGTTGCTGCCCTGTGTGTTTTCAGTATTATGAGATTCAGTATTTTGAGTTTTCAGTATTTTGAACTTTCAAGATTGTAGTCTCAGGATTTTGGGCTTTCAGGAACTTTTTTTAGGGCTCCCATATAAATAAATATAAATATATATATCTACTTTACATGGTAGACTTTTCACAAAGTCGACTTTCATATATATGGCCGTGACCATATGATCGACTCTTGGAATGCCAACCATGTAAAATAAACACAAAAAACACAACAAACATTTTCCTTAAAACTGCCCCCCACACACCCTGTAACTTAAATATACCAACTTCGAGATTGCACTACAGTGCGGAAGAAGGAAATTTTCCCATTCCGCACTTTACGGAGATAGCGGTTCCCCATGGTCGGCTTTTCAAAAATCGATCATATGGTCTCAACCATATGAAAGTCGACTTTGTGAAAAATCAATCATGTGAAGGGGACCCATATGTATATATATATATATATATATATATATATATATATATATATATATATATATATATATATATATATTTGTATCCAGCAAGATGATAGTCTTTATTGGCCTTATGTAAAGAAAATCATTAATACCAGTGCAGAGGGTGACTGTAACACTACAAAAGTAATTTACAGGGCACAGTGCAATGAATGTGATGCATTTTATGTGGGCAAGACTATAAATAAACTTATGTGCAGGATTTCATGTCATCTGGTAGAAAAATCTGCTCTGGTTTTAAAAACAATGCACTATCCAAACACCTTTCTCTGCATATAAGACACACAGGTTTTAAGTTCCAGATACTGGATCACATAGACATGGGTGATCTTGAAGGTGAGATATGAATAACGTGAACTCACATGGTAATTAAAATGGAATTCTGTCAGAAAGCCAGGAGTAAATTATTACTGTTCACTTAAAAGTATACTGGAACTTAGAAAATTACCACATTGTTTACAGGACTAATTTTATTTTATTTTTCCACTATCCTTATTTAAGCACTGATTTTAGTGCTATTTTATATGAAGTGTTCACAACCTTTATAAGGACACTATTTTTTTACTGTCCCACATTGGCCAGCACTAAGTTGATGTACTTTTACTGGTTTAACTTACTCGTTAAATGTACATATAAGGTTGTAGTCTTGTTTTAATTTAAGTTTGCTGTTTTAATATGCATATTGGTTAATTTTTAGTAAGAATTTTTTTGTAGATATATATTTTAGGGTACTTGTAATCAGACCTGAAGAAGTCTAGAGGAACAAAAGTGATCTTTGTTAGCAATAATTTATGGAAATAGATTATGTTTTGGACAATGTATTTTTCTGGATGACAAAATATATTTTTTTTGATTGTCAAATGGTCTAATGTTTAAATATTTCTAACTATGTATTATAGTGTCTTTGATAAATTCACAGACTTTGTTTGATAATAATCTGTGGGTTTGCACTTGTTTAAGCCCCGCGGATACAGTTTTGGCATCCTGCAGACTGCAAGAGCATCAGGAAGGAGAAAGAGATACTCTAAGTGTCAGTTGTTTTTACTGCTGTTTTAGCTGTTTTTCTGTAAAAAAACAAACAAAAAAAAAAGTTCTAAGCTTGTTTCCCACCTTTCCTGTAACTAGCCCAGTCCAGATACAGATTTTCTGTATCCAGGATTGTTTGTAAGCTTCTGTGCGCCACCAATCCTTTCTGTGTTGGAGGGAAGCCTTCTAACTTATCATTGAGAGTGGTAAGCACTAGGTAGCCTATCAAGACAAGTGGTTTCTGGCCGAGAAATTGTAGTTTATTGGCCTTTTGGACAGTTTTTCTATCCCTTTCAACTTTCTGGTTTAAAAGCCTGTATTTGCATGGGTTTGCACTTGTTTAAGCTCTGCACAGTGGCGCCGAGCTGAGGTAAACTATTACTGGTGCCAGAAAGTCTGCCATTCAGTTTTTCCCTTAAATCTTGCTAGTTCTTTCTCTCTCTCTCTTGTACTTCAAATAGCTTAATCGCTTTGCACTTCAACAGGGTTTTGTAGCAATTACTGTAGCACACCTAGGTGCCATTAGCACTAGTCATTCTTCACGGAAATAGCTCCAGTACTTAGTAGTTACGACCAGCCCTCCTGGCATGATTAAAGGGCAGTTCACTGTGCTTTCTCCAATTAACCTGGTGCACGTGGGCATTCTGAGGCAGTGTAGCAACTGCCTCATGTATACAGGCAACCCTCTCCTCTTACCTCCCAACACTCAGACTTGTGAGAGATGCACTTATATCACCAAGCTGGACGCTATGCACTCTCCAGCTAAGACCGGACTAGTTGGTCAAAACGATAAGATCAACACCTGCACCACACCACATGGAACACATAGCCTTACAGAACACCCACCATCACAGCTATCACATAAAAACACAAACCACACACCCAACTGAGCAGAGGCTCTCAGTAGAAATTTACCCAAACAGCAGAGACCTCTAAAACAGAAATGCACTCGACCACCACAACACAGCACAAACCACAGGACACATACCTCATCTCCACAGTGTGCCCCTCAACCTAAGCCCCTAAGGCTAAACACCTTGCCCAATACACTAATCATAGGTGAGTCAATAATGAGGCACAAAGATGTCCCACTCACTAGGTTGAATAAGGAGACGGTAACAGTCAGCTGTCTATCAGGTCCCAGAATCTGACACATAACAAATGCACTCAGACCTCTTTGCAAGTACAAGTATGACTCTTTCATTGTCCATGTGGATCTGAATGACCTGAGATGCACCTCCCTGGACTACATGAAAAGAGACATGGTGGAGCTCTTGGATTATGTGGCCCAGGCAGGTATGACCCTAGCCCTGAGCAGTATTCTACCATCACCCAGAATGATACCACAGTACAAACAAAAAATGATTGACTTCAACAATTGGCTAAGTTTCTGGTGTCACTCTAAGGGGATCCAGTATCTTTTTCCTTGGGATGACATGAATGACAGGCCTCGATGCTTTGCCAGAGATGGCCTGCATCTGTCTCCCCTGGGTTTCCAGGTACAGGCTAAGGCTCTTGCCACCCTTATAGTGTCTTTTGTAGGTGGTGTTCCAAAGACCAAATTACCACCATAATAGCTATAAATAAATGCAGTCTGAGGATCATGCTGCTCAATGCTAGAAGTCTAAATTTCAAGATGCACTCGCTCGAAGCACTCCTCAAAATGGACAACATCGACATTTGTGCTGTAATGGAGCCATGGTTTAAAGCGGCAGAAAGCACCACTGCACTACCAGGTTATAACTCATTCCACACCTTTCGGCCCTGAAACATGGACCAAAGCTCTAAAGGCGGTTGTGTCTCCATATTCATAAAGGATATGCACACCTCCACACTAGTAGCCCAGCATAATGCATCTGAGATAGTTCAGGTATAACTAACATGGGGTAAGACGGTGATCCAGGTCATAGCCTGCTATAGGTCCCCAACCATGTCCCTAGACTCTCACACCACATTCCTAAGCACCCTGGAATCTATCAAGGTCCAACCCAACACTCTCATACTAGGAGACTTCATCTACTCCCCCATCAACTGGGAAAACTACTCAAGCACCAGTACACTGGCCCTACGCTTCCTGGAATTCATCAATTCCAATGCGCTGGACCAGCTCATTCTGACCCCCACTAGAGGAAGCAACATCCTTGACCTGGTTATTACTAACATGGGCGACCATTGCTCTACACCAGTAGTCAATCCCTCCCTGGTCAGATCCAACCATAAACTAATCACCATGGAAATCCACATCTCACCCACACACCCCCGCAAAGGTATCCACCATGAAAAACTTCTCCAAAGCTGACTTTGGGCTCCTAAAAACAGAGGTGGCTAACTTCACGGCACCCATGCCAATGGAAAATAGCTGCATGACTGCCAAATCATACACCAATGCACTGTACAAACATGTACATAAATGCATGGAACTAGCCATACCCAACAGAACCAAGATGCTCTCCTCCAAAACCCCCTGTCATTAATAAACTCTACAACAGAAGAAAGAAACTGTTGCAGAAAAAGGTGAAATCTCAAGACTGGAAAAACTCCCTTATTAGCTGCAACAAAAAGTTGAGATCCCTCATCAAATCCTCCAAAGCCAGCTATGAAGGCAGAATTGCGGCAGACACTAAAAACAATCACAAAGTCTTCCATAGTTATATCAAGAACCTCCACGGCAATACCCAGATTTGCTCTGAGATACTGCACAATGGTACCACCTATACTGAGCCAACAGATATTGCCAACATACTGGCAGACAAATTCAGTGCCAACTTTACCCTTCTCTCCTCACCTAAAGGACCAATCACAATACCAGAAGAATGCCAGGCATCCAGCATTACTGCAGCACAAGTTAAAGCTGCATTGTCCAAGGCCAAGAACACAGCTTCCATGGGACCCAGTAATATCCCTGGCTGTGTTCTACATGAACTACAAAGTGAACTGGCACCACATCTGTGTGCCCTGTTCAGTCACAGCCTCACCTTAGGCGTTGTCCCTATTGAATGGCACACTGCTACAGTCATCCCTCTCCATAAAGGGGGAGCGACTACAGACCCTTGGAATTATCGCCCCATTAGCCTGACAAGTCTGATATATTAAGCTATGGAGCGCATCATCATGGACCTGATTAACAAAGATATAGGAAATCTCCAAACTCTAGACCCCACGCAATTTGACTTTGTGAAAGGAAGATCATGCCTGCTCAACCTGGTTGACTTCTTTGAGTCAGTCACCAGGGCTGTCGATGAAAGTAAGGCAGTACATACAGCCTA